>NW_027316532.1:28373317-28413317 GCF_026437365.1 Eucyclogobius newberryi | reverse complement strand
AGATAGTAGATTGAAGAATGGAAAATAGGCCACGTAACGCTCCATTCCATCAGGGAACAGCTTTAGAAACCCACTTTCTACATCTAAACGTGTGCGTCATTGTGGTCGCCTAATCGACAAACAACCACAACTGCCCCATTTGGCCTCTCTGCTCTTTTATCTTCTATATTTTCTTCTCTTCTGCCGGCTGATCACGCTCCAGGGCTTTGCTAATGCGGTGGAAAACTGAAGACACCCCTCGCCCCAAAAGAAGGCCCTTTCCTGTGTGTATTGCTCTTTTTGGAAGTGATTAAAAAGGGATTTGCGCTGGGGAGGGCCGGGTTTGTTATCACTGCGTTTGATTTATCGCCCCGAGCATGTGCAGCGGAGGCCCCGGCGCGGCCCAAACACAACCGTAAATTCCAGGTGTGCACGAAAAAGACACAGACCGTTTACCGTGATGAAAACTGAACCGCGGCCAAGTTTAAATATTTAAGAGCGAGAGGCTGGGAGCACATGCTGATATGCTCTACCTGGCGCTTTTATTTGTTTACAGATCAAATGTGGATGATGCTTATAATTATAGGAAAGATATTAGGCTTTTTCCGAATATTAGTATTGAACTATAACGTGAGCAGTTGGTCATTCGATGTTTACATTTTGTTCAATATAAAAGGCAATACATTCCTTAGTAATATAAACATATCCTTTGACTTCCTGTTCAAAACTGATGAGCTTTGCCTCTTTTTATTGTAATTTCACACTGCATTCAACAAGCAGCGCATTGTCAGTTTCATATTTTTGTTTTTGAAAGAGCTACATGACATTTTAGAAATGTATATAACTTTAACTTCTTCTTCTTCTTCTTCTTCTTCTTCTTCTTCTTCTTCTTCTTCTTCTTCTTCTTCTTCTTCTTCTTCTTCTTCTTCTTCTTCTTCTTCTTCTTCTTCTTCTTCTTCTTCTTCTTCTTCTGTGTTTAATGGCGGTGGGTTTCCAAGTGTTACATTACCGCTGCTGTAGTTTGACGTCCTAAACTTTAGACTTTATTCTTTAGACTTCCAATGAGGAAACAAGGTTAAGAGCTCTTTAAAGTTATTTTTGCACATGTCCCAAGATGATCTTAATTGTGGGTTATTAGTTATTGTCTGCTCATACTCCCTGACTGACCCTGGACCAATACAAAAAGTTGTGATTTTGAATCTGTCTGGGAAAAGGGCATGGATAGGCGTAGATTGGCCTCAAGTGTAATATATTTTTTAACAGTTTTGTGTCTCCATGGAGTTAATATGGCTTTGCCTGGAATGTTCCACAGCAGTTATTTAACTTATCTATCTCCATGGAGACAAGCAGACCACCAGGTCAAGTTACAGGTCAGATCTGCAAAGAGGCGACCTCACTCACCGTGAGAATGCACCTGCAATAAAACAATAGGAATATGTTTAATGTCATACTGTGGAACATCACAAGCAAATCAGTAACATGGAGTCAAACAGGAAGCATAACGTCCACCAGAAAAGTACAGAATGCTCCTTTAAGAACAAGCAACAATGCAATGACTGAACCGCAGCTTTAACTGTGGGAGGAGTGTGGTATTTTGAAAGTCTTGGAATCAATACAAATGATAGATACTGACTTATATATTGTTGTCACAGTTTGTCATTTCCCCCCAAAATAGAATAGAATTGAGTCAGATCCAGTAGCAAGAGAAGTAGTTCTTTACCAACCCTTTTCATTTGTATTAAAATAATGATATTATTACATTGCTGAGAAAAAAAACACATAGATTTAGTGACCATATGTCGAAGAAGATTATGTTTTCTCTATCAATAATCCCAATGATTTTCAAGCCATATTCGTTGGGTAAAAAGTTAAACAAAACGTATGGCAATTAAAAAATGTGTTAGCGTTTTAATGTCTTTATTCGTTTCTTATCTTTGCTTCTTAGTCGTGTCTTATCCAAGGGAATCACACCTGTATCTGTTCACGTGTGGTCAGTTCAGAGTAAGTTTGGACCGTCTCCTTTAGGCAGCCGCCGCTACCTGCAGAAATAATGAGGCTGCAGTTTTCTCGGCAAGATCTGTGCTTTTTACTGTGGGGAGGTGATGGATCATGTGCAGTCTTCATAAGCTCGTTTGAACACCGGCCAATCCTAACAGAGCCAGGGACAAGGGTTTAACTCACTCACAGCAATTAATAGAGTCCGATGATGCAAGCGGACAAGAGCATGTATGTGGGATGCGGCTCAAAATAGACCAAAAATGTGCCCTTGTGTGGTAGAAAGGGGCTGATCGAAATATAGCATACCACAGAATACTACATACATTATATTTGAAACTATGATGTGTTTCCTGACGACTGTACTGAAGTCATGCGTAAGATTTTGACGGACCGAGCCAGGATGCTTCACTCACTAAAATAAATAAATATAATGGAGGATAGATCGTTTGCTCATGCAGTTTCTCTGTTTAGCATTCTCAATTTTCCGGCCACAATCTCACTTTCAACAGGCAAAGTGAGAAACAGTGAGGGGGGGAAGAACTCGATGTTGTTACAGATGTGGAAACAAAAATCTACTTAAGTAAAAGTTTTGAAGTACCTGTTTAAAACCCTCCTTTGGGCAGAATGTCACCACGAACATGCTAAAAATAACCTCAAAGTACTTTTCAGTCCAGTTGAAAAATGTAGTCAAGAAGACAGATTAGATATTTACAAATGTAGTGAAGTGAAAGTTAAAATATGAAAACAATATATTTAAGTAAAGAAATATAGCTAGAATGTGATTAAAGTACAGTACTATTTTACTTTTGTGCTTTGTTTCTTTCCACTGCTGAGTGAAACACTCTCTCACATACATTACTCTTCAACAATTGACTTTATTAGTTGTGTTTACTTTAATACATTTTATAGCCTTTCTAAATAATGGCTTTACACTGTAAGTCTTACTGCGTGACCCCATTTTGACCCAGTTTGATTTAGCAGATACTATAACCAATACATGTTTACACAAGTGTCTCCACGTGGAAATCCAACACCATTTTATCTACATTTCTCGAACTTTTATTATGAAACAATAGATTTAAGTTTATTTACTCTTCAACATAGATTATCTTATCTACTCCTAATATGTTATACTTTGACAAGACTAAATCTCCCAGCACTTAAAGCAATGTAAATCAACACATTTGCCTGATCACGGAGATGTGGGAAACATGTTTAACAGTGTTGAGGAAGAACGTGGCCTACTTTATGAAAGGAGACAGGGTCAACCGCTGAGATTTGGTTACATTAGTGGCGGTGCATGCTCCCTCAGTGGTTCTGGTACGGGTCAGGTCCTCAGTATTAACGTACATTAGTCAGAACAAAGCGCCGCACCAACACTGGTAATGGCACGGAGGTGGAGGAGGTCAAACCCTCCTCTGGGGCCACGGGGAAACGCTCACAGCTGCTTTTGTGGGAGAAAAGTGCTCGTCTCAGATCAGGACCATGAAGCTAATGAGGATGGATGGGTGTTTTTCTGCAAGTGTCCTTCAACCAAAAGTTTTATTTTTTCACTCACCTTGAAAGCATTCAGGCAATGACCATGCCCATCACAGTTTAGGACGACGCTTGATGAAATTACAAGCAAAATGTTCTTATGTTTATTTTGTAAATGTTTCAACATTCTTAAAAAAGCATAGCTAATTATTTCTTGCTTTCAACAACACGCACACTCAGAATATGATTATGATGAATAAAATGATACTATAATCACATTTTTGTGTGCATATAAACATAGTTACATATACAATTAAAATTAAAACAAATTAATATTCCCCTGTTCTCTGCATTGGAACCAATCAAACAATATTTAATAGAATAAATACTTCCTATTTTTTTACAGCATTTACAGGCACGATAAATAAAGCAATAAATATTGAAATAAGCATGATTATTTTGCAATGTCCTTGAAGGGAAAAGAAACAAACTTTTTTGGTTTGTCTCACCTTGACAACATCAGGTACGCCCACCATCTCGACTGATAACACATTAGGACAAAGCTTACGACTATAACAGATAATATGTTAAGTAGTCTGGCACAGCTGTTTAATGCCCAACACTCAATTATTAAAATTGAGTGGCCCATAAACGCAGCACAATGGTCTAACGCTGTTGTGCGGATGTTATTTATGGACGTGTTTGGGGTCATCACCGGGCGTCTTTCTAATGTGAAGGAAACTTCCTTCCATCTGGTTGTTTAATTCTGTGCATGCTCTATTACACTTTCAGGAAATTGAAACAAAGCTTTTGCCAAAGGCTATATACTGTTTTTGTGGCTCTTATTTCACGTCTGCTGCTTTCATGTTGCTCTTTGGGAGAATTCGCCGAACAGTAATGGCGTCTGTAGATGCCTCTGTGCACATGGTTCTTTGTATGTTGGATGTTTGTACACAAGTGAGTGGGCCGTGCTTGCCTTCTCCCACCACACGCTGACAGCCGCCCGTGAAGTCTGGGTAAACAGGGAGCCAGGCCTCATTATCACTTGTGTGTACTATAGGGGTTTTACAGCACATGGTCCTAAAGCCCCCCGCTGTTCTCAGAGTGTGCGAGCCTGTGACAGCTTTCTGTGACACCAGCAGACCACCAGCGAGGACGTGGAAGTCCAGAAACCACAATGTGATAGGTGTTCCCATGACAACGACGTGTAATTAAAAATCATCTTACTTTCCTATTGTTGTATGCGTTTAAGGCTGTGGCCCCGGTTCAAGCACATTTGAGTTGGTGTAGAATAAATCAATACTCGATGCCGATACCGCGGCTACACTTAAAACAGTGTATTTTTAAACACAACATGCAAGTTTCTATAATTTTAGTGTCGTTACACTGACTTCCTGATCTTATTTGGTTAGACTAGTTTTATTTAAGCAAGTGAAGTTGAATTTAATTACATTTTGTTTCTGTAACTTTTACTTTTTGTGCTTTTTCAGCACTTTAAGAAATGGTTTCTGTTTATGAAATGTGCTAAATAAAAAGTGGATTACATTTTAACATGTTTTTTAACATCTTAAGATGTTCATGAGTTTCAGCTTGTATGCAACATGTATATATTTAGTTTTAAATGATTAATCTGTAAGACAAATGCATAAATTATCATCATTCTGAAAGCCATGGATCTCTTTTTTTCTTTATTTATTCTTCAAGAAAAAAGATCTTAAGACGTAAAAGAAAAAATTATCAAATGAAAAGTCCTAACGCTCTGCCAGATCCTCGTACATTATATCATGTCTTGTATGTGTGCAATCGATGTTTTATGCCCGCTACACATTTTACAAGTTTAATGGTTTAAAAAAAAATATTAAGATGTAGTTGAAACCCCTAGAATGCAATGCACTTTTTTTTTTTTTTACCTCTTTCCTTTTCATCAGGTTCATTTACAAACCCGTTTCAAACTCTCGCTCTGCCTGGCTCTGTCTTCTCAAATGTTTTAGTGGATCCATAAACTTTGCTGCGCTGGTCATTTTTACAGACTTGACACGCCGCTGTCTGCTTGATGATGATATAATCCCTGCATTGCACACACGTCTGATTGTTTTCTTTTGCCTTGGTTTTTACTGCATGTGTAACACAGCCACAAACTTTTACCACCTCCTCCAAGTGGCTCTTACTTTAGTCGGCGTCCCTCTCATTAGCGCGCTGCGTGGGGATACGAGGATTCGGTAAAAATACACAACGTCATTAAAACACTGTAAATTGCACCGCTCGGAATGGCATCAGAGCCCCGTAAAAGAGCTGGAGAAGTGCCAGGGAACCTCTTTAATTTACCCAGCTGCCAGTGTGGGCATCTGCAACAAATCACCACCGCCACAGGTCTAATTTGTAAAAGACAACATTGTAAAATGTGTTGCGGGCATAAAACATCGATTGCACACATACAAGACATGATATAATGTACGAGGATCTGGCAGAGCGTTAGGACCACTGACAGGTGAAGGGGATGATTAACGTTATTATCACGGTACCTATAAGTATATTAAAAGTACATTTTTCAAAAGGCCATGTAGGAAAGTAAAATTGTGTACATTTTGTTGTTGATGTGAAGTATCTCGTTAGAAAAGATTCACGGACATAATTGTTTTGACACGAGGTTTTCATTAGGCAAATATAAAGATGCATTATCAAAAAAATATTCATAATACTTTGATTTTGTGTGTATTAGCACTGTAAATGTGTCTTTTGTTTTCAATTTCATGAAGTTGATCGTAAGTGTTTTTTCTAATTTTTGCAATTTAGATGTGTGCGGATAACCATAAATGTATGTGCAAAGTTCTCATTCATGCTGTGGTCAGGATCTAAAAGTGGACCAAGTATAGAACATTGTAGCAAAAGAGACCGTTGTTGTCGTCTTGACACTGTTTTTAGAAAAACAAGATGTTTTGTCCCTCATTTAAGAGTCATTCTGAATCTGTGGATCTAGTTTGTAGTCTGTGGAGAACTCAGATATGATCCTACTCTGAGAAGGCCCCGCCCACTGGGCGAGACCTCCTGATGATGGCCTGTCTTGTTTACAGTTTTACTCTCGGATCGTTTTCTAAAAAACTGTTCAAATTACTACATCTAAAATTGTTCTACAATGGAACACTCCTGGATGAAGGAGGGATTAGATCTGTACATTTCTAAGGATGGAACAAACAGATTTGAGTTCACCTGGTTCAGCTTCTATAAAATGCTTCTGACTGAACAATTCTTTCAGAACAAGACATTGCTCGATCACGTTTGTGGACAAAACAATTGGCCTTGAAAACACAAATGTTCACAATGGCTCATTGTGTAGAGATGATCAATGTGAAGCAACAATAACACAATCTATACGCTGCACAATGGATGAGAAAAAACATTTTAAATATGTGCAAGACAAAAGCTGGAAACTTGCTTAACTCATATTATTTAACTTGGAATATTAAGGTGCCTTGAGAATTCTAGTGTCTGCTCCTATCATAAATTCTCACCTCCTTAAGTTCCTCTCATACTGTGAGAGATGTTTGAAGAGAGAAATGGTATTTTTGAAAACCTCCTCTTAATGGATAAATAATGTAGGAAAGATTTTTTGGTGAAAAAAAGTCTCCACAGACAGAAGCCCTCTCACTGGTATTAGAACATGTTTTGTTATAAGTCATTCATCTGGTGAGATGTTTTCAAGTAGATCATAGTCATTTTATTGTATTTGAAAAACGCTGGAATTTACGTTGAAGAAGAAAAAAGAAAGTTTGATTGAAAAATGATTTCTCTTAAGCAAAGGTGACTACATTTGACTCAAGCGGCCCAAAACTCCAGTGTCTAATTTCGCTGATAGCAGATAGTTCCATTGTGGACACTTTGATCTTGTTATGGATGACCACTAAAAAGTACAGGCAGTAGGTCGAGGACACTAACCCAATCCACAAAGTGCTCCACGTTTTTACTGCTTTACCGTATGATTGGATTTTTATAGGATTTAACACAGACGCCTTTGCGCGCTCGTTTGACTTAGTAAAATGCATATTTTACAGTTGTTGGATTGTTTTCTTGGATGAAAAAGGTACACATGTGTTTCTAGACGGACTTCATAAAAAACTACGACTTTATGCAAGATGTGTTAACAGCTTATAACCCTTGAAGCACATACGCTGCATTTTTACAGTTCTGTAAATCCTTTCAGCTTTCAGGATTCTAAATATTTTGCGTATTAAGCATTTCAAATAGGTGTGATCCTCTTTCGGCTACAGTAACGTCTAAACCCAAATATATGCATCAATTGGGTACAATCTGAGTACTTTTGACGAACTAGTGGAAGTATCAGAATCGAAAAAAACGTACTTTACAGTAGATTTTTTTTTCCACAATAATGGCCATGGCTGCTCCACCACTTCACAGTCCAGTTGTTCAATCAATATTGGGAAAAGAACGCAGACACCATCGCTCAAGCTCAAAACCTTCATGTTGACAGTCGCAAAACCATGTAATTTCCCCGAGACTCCTCAGACATGGTCCCATGGCGAGCGTATCTTCAGATCCGCCGCCACAGTCCCGGGGCTTTGTGCCAGTGTGGACGCTCCTCTTTGTTGCGGTGACTGTAAAACACGCATCAGATGGATTCAAAGCCACAGTCCACCGCTTTCCTCCAGTATAACTCTTGATGAGAGCCATTTGCACTCACGTTATAAATTGCAGCCGTGTGCACTGGGCAGATGAGGTGGTTTTCAACACATTTAGAGGTTGGAAAGGGTTGTGAAATATCGGTCTTTGTCCCGGTTGGAGCGGTAAAAGCTGTTCTGATTGCCATTGAGCTTTCCCTTTCTCGACATGATTTAAAGAAACTGAGCATTACCGACTTGATCTTTTCAGTACAGCGCTTGTGAACAATAGTCATTTTGAGAGGATCCAAATCGATAGGTTGTGTTAATGGCACATCACAACTTTGGAGAACACCCTTCGTTTAAGATGAAGCTGGAGGACAGGCCAGAATTGTAGATTTGTGGACCTATAGTATATGGTTTATAGCTCTGAATATGAAACAAAAACGGTCTTCTTTGTCAGCATAAATTAAAAAAAAGTTGTTGTAGCTTTGGAAAGACCCATTATTTAACACCAAATACATGTTTCTTGTCAGTTGCTTTAATACGGCAAGTTTGTGGAATCCAATCTCAAATATTATCAATATTATTATCATTTCTTTCAAAAACAGTGAATTTTAAAAAACTTTACGCTACCAGTCACACACTTTGTTTGAACATGTTTTTCATATTTTATATTTAGATCCAACGTTTGCCTTGATCACTGCTTTGTACACGTTTGTCCTTCTACTAATAAACCTTGGCATGAAATCCAATTCATGCGACTTTATCACGAATCTCATTGAAAGGCCAAGGCTTCGCAGCGCTGTCGAAAAAGCCTAGTGTGGCTTTTGCAACATGATTATTATTGCATTTCTTTTCTTTGCTGCACAATTCCATTCATCTAGCTACATACTGTAAATGTGATGTATTTGCACTAATAAAGTAGTAAATGCATATAAACGCATATAAAAAAGAAAACACATTAAATGAGAGAATACGAATTATAAAATACATAAAAATAAATAAAATTGTCACCTCCAGATGTATGTTATGTCTATATTTGAATCCTTTCGACTGCACTCTGCACTTCCTCAGACAGTTGCTGTGACTTGTCTGATTTGGCAGTATCGTTCTACTTCCTACCAGCAGTAAGATGACAGCGCCATCTACAGTCTGACCTTTTCAGGACCGTATCCCAGGTATGAGAGAGTTGGTATGCCCCCTCATCTCGATTGACATGTTTCCCATACATTTACGAACACAACAGAAGTTCCAAATCTCTGAATGTAAATGTATTTATTTATTCCATTCATCCTGTGTCTTAATACAATTAGCATCTGCATAATTGTGTCATCTGAACATATTTATGCTCTGAAGGTGTAGACTTTTGCCATCCTAATTCTTTGTGGGGATAGTCAGACAGAACAAAGCAACATAAGAGAGCTCTAATAGTCGTCATTCATAATCCTGGCTCCCTTTTTGTCTTCCGTGGCTTTTGTTCTAACACATTTCAAGCCACACTGTGACACATGCCGATTTGGTGCCCAGCCAGCGATTTCCACGGCGAGGAAGTCAAGGGTACATTTTTTTTCTCTTCCGCCATGGCACTTTATTGTTTTGCAGCATGGACGGTCCTGTGGTGGCCCATGATGCTGCCTCCCGAGGGCCCAGTGGTGAAATCGTAATACGGACCATCTGACACCTGTCAAAACAGCCCAGTTAGTTGAGCGTCAAACTCTGTCAGCTCACGAAGGGAAACTACTCTGCCTCTCAATTTCCACTAAGTCCCCCTCTTTTTTATACCTCTCCCACTGTGGTGTTCACTTCCTCTTCGTACTCACGTATCATCTATTTCTCCTTTCTCACATCTTCATCAGATAATTATGCCAAAACACCATTTACATTGGTCCTTCACAGTTTATACATCACTTATATTTGCTGATGTTTAGACTTTTTGTCCCGGCGTATATGGTTGAAGTGCTATCGGATATGGACTGGCTGTAAAATAACACATTCCAGGAGACGTTTCGATATGTTTTATTCACACAGACTTTGTACCACTAAACAATGATGTTAAGATTGTGTGGAGTGATGCAACTATGACACAGTGTGACAAAGTGGGGTGTCACACAAGCCTCAAAAAGATCAAAATGCATAATAATGAACAAGTCACAACATTTTGTAAAAGACTCTCCTTGTGCCTTATGCAATTAGACTTTTTATTGAAATACACTGAAAGTTATTTTCATAAATTTTTGCCTTGTGTAAAAGCTGCATTCGCCTATTTTCAAATCACGAAAGGAAGATTTAACTCTATCTAATTTGTTACTCGCTGTCACAAAACCCTTCGGCACATCGCTGTTCATAAGCTGGAATTTTTGGGAGCGTGACCAGCTTCAAACTGATTTTTCAGACGGTGAAGTGAAGCAGCGGTGGTATTATTGGATGCAGACAGCCACAAAGTGCTGTGTGTACAACATACACTCATTTACAATAATGAAGGCTAGTACACAAACATATTGCACCAGTGGAGTCACACTCTTGGAGTATCCCAATGACGATAGTCAGACAATATTATGTCAATCAAACAGAAATGTGTTATAACATGTTATAACACATGTTTAATTATCAGTCAATGTGAAATGTATGTACAGTTAGTCACAAAAATATCACCCAATACTTGAAGGTTTACAGCTTTAAAGTAATACTTTTTTACTAAATGATTTGCTCGATACTCAAATATTGCATAACTTCAAACCAACATTCACAATATCATCTAACTTTTGATTCATTGTCCATCTTTAGTAGAGTCAAATCTCCTACTGAACTTTGCTTTTTCAGGAGCAAATGTTCCACACCAAAAAGCTGTTTGATTATTGTTAATTGTTACTGCAAACAATTGCTGATTTATACATGGTGAGGTTTTCTAAGTGTATTTGTATGACTGTATTCCATAACCTGTCCAGCAGACCCATAGCAACCCCTGTAGATGGAACAGTTGATTCTCCTCCAGCACCAGAGGACACATGTTGTCATGGTCTGTGTCAGTTCAGCTCAATTAAATGATTATCTGGCCTTCTCTGTTTACACGGGCCTTCACAGCGCCCTGGGCCCAAAAGGAACCACATGAGATGGGCCTGTGTGGTCCACTTTGATGCAGCCTTATTAGAAATCAAAAACTAGGACATTTTTGTAGATTTTCTTTGTGCGGCCACCAACAATCCAATCAATGGCTGCTTAAAGAAAAGTTCTTCCGAAAACTGCTGTGATTGGATTTTACAAGAATATGCTAAATAATAAAATAATAAATAAATGCCAAATATTTGCTGGCCAACATAGTAAAGAATCCCAATTTTCCTCCCAATGACCTTGACATAAATGATGCCTTTATTTTTGCTAATATTCTGCACTAAGCAGATTTACAGCACCTTACAGTTACTATACAATGATCCTGCTTTAAGAACATTGTGGAAAGAGGAATGTAAAACAAATCCTACTGTTTCTTCCTCTCCTTTTCTGATTTTATTGAAAACACACTCTTGGATAATCTCTCATATCCTGCCTATTAAAGCTGGTGCTGCAACTGCCACTAGAGAAAGTGCAGCCAATTGTTTCCAGTCATTACAAGAAGTAATGAGTCTCAGAAAGATCGTTCTGATGTTCTTACTGCCCTTTGTACAAGTGTCCTTTTTCATGGTGACGGATCTGCAA
This sequence comes from Eucyclogobius newberryi, assembly GCF_026437365.1. NCBI lineage: Eukaryota > Metazoa > Chordata > Actinopteri > Gobiiformes > Gobiidae > Eucyclogobius > Eucyclogobius newberryi. Next base: position 28,401,558 of record NW_027316532.1, on the reverse strand, counting down.
ATTACACTCGCTATATGTGTGCTAAAGTCACAATTTATCCTTCTAAAGTTCAATCGCTGGAGTCGAGCTGCAGAAATGACAATAAAAATCGACAATATATTCTATGACCTAGCTCGACTTTGAGCCAAATCCTGTTTCTTATTGAATTTTTCCATGGCATTGATCAGGAGCCACATGAGGCGTGCCACGGAGCATTTCTGCTTCTAATTCCAGTTTGCCCAAAGCACCAGCTGCTGATGTCTGTGTTTACACTGCTCTTCTTTTTCTTCTCCCAACCATGCTAACAATCAACTGAAGAATACTTGTGGCTTAGCATGGCCGACATGTGCTGCCAGTTTGCCTATAAACTGATCCAATAAAGCCTTTGTTGGGAGAGGACAGTTGTGCTCCTTACTCCCTATGTTGCGTTTACGTCCTTTTCCTTATTTTATTTCTTTACTCGTAAAAAAGTCGTCCAAGGGTTTGAAATGCCGCTCATTAATTAGGCTAAAAAGGAAAGGACAGCGGTGGTAAAACAAAAGGAAACGCTGAAAGTAATTGGACTGTTTACAACTCGAAAAAGTTTGAACGCTGTTTGAAATGTAAATAAAGATAGAAACTAGTTCTTCATAAATAGCAAGAATCTATCTTAATTAAAACAGAACAATAAAATAATGAAACACAGATATTTTCTCAAAAAGAGATCTTCGGTTATGAATGTAATCCCCTTTGGGACAAACTGTGCTGTGGTCTGTATCCTGTCCCTGTTGAATTGTAAAAGCGTTTCAAAAAGACTGCCGTGTCTCAGGGTTATATTCACATAACCCATGCTGCTCATGTGTCAGTGGGCATGACAACCAACCTTGCCTCTAATGTTTGCATGTCATAAGAAGTGGAAGGAGTAGGGCAATGTGTGTTTAATAAAAGTACACATGTGTTAGACTAATAGGAATACACATGCAGAGTTTATAATGCTGTAATAGAAGATACCACCAGTCTTATAGTTTTCTTTACTTTGTTATTATCACATTATTATCACATAAGAACGTTTTATTTAGTATTATTGTGCAAATAAGGACATGCAAAATAGTGTTTTGGGCAGGAGATACGCAGAGGACCCACACAGGCTCGGGGGGAATTGCAGTCGAAAGTGGCGTGAATGGTGTGGTCATAAATGTGTCTCTTCTATTTCAGTACTTACGGCAATAAATGGCAGAAAATGTCCCTCTCTTGAGCTGCTTTATCCGACCACAAGTGCTACACATGAAACAAACTCCTCAAAGCAGTTCTTTTTAATGTGATTTTAGTTAGAAAACCTCCACTGGCAAAAATGCATGATTAATTAGTTGTTGCTGTGTGTAAAGCAAATACAGCACATCCACTCTCTAAACCTGGTCTAACGTCACACAAAGAGACCAATCACACTAGAGAAAGTGGCGAATAAGACAGATTTGGACAGATTTGTGAGCAATATTTGAGAGAAATGTGTCTATTATGAATATTATAGAACAAAAGTTATATGTATTTGAGTTCAGTTCATTAAAATTGGGAGTAAAAACCAAAGTGTAGGGTTTATGTTTGTTTTACAGTGTATCTATAATCTTTCTTTTGTTTCATATACCAACATTCCACATTTCTAGTGCGATTGCTAAGCCTATTTTTGTAATTGCAAAGTAAGGAACCTTGTGTCTGTTCCAAGACATTACAGCACAGATAAAAATAAAACACTCCTTATGAGGATTGGGCAATAATAAATATAACCCCAATCAAAGTTAATGACGTTCTATAAAGGGGTTTTATTGACAGAGAAAGCGAGACAACAACTGTCACCACGGCAGTATTTAGAGAAGAGATAATGTATTAGACGCCCCTCTTGGTGGCATTTATCACCTGGCAAATGGCAGGAATGAAAGCCTGTCAGAGATATGTGCCTGAGAAAGATATTACGCCTTCTATATACAGTTGATAATAGACAAATGTTTCCTTTTGGTGATTTTGTCAAACAAGATACACCCTAGAAAGCTATTACCTGAGAGTGTAAGTTATTTGTGCAAAATGTAACGTTATTTCTTGTTGATCCCTTAGCGTTACCTCAGACATGGAGTTTTATGGTTCAAAAAACTCTAAATAAAATTGTTTCTGCTAAATGTTTTTTTTTTATATAATATGTGACCTTGGTGGGGGTCTCTAAGTTTTGTATCATCAAAAAAGGGTAGCTTGTATTGTGTGCCACGCAGCTCTTATGGGGCTTAAAGCAGCAAAGGCAAATTAACAGTTGATTTAGTTGTGGTTTTGAGTTGACATTACAGCAGTTAACCTTTTTCCTTTTTTAAACTTGAAACAAAGGCCTGGATTAGAGCTGAAGAGCTTTGAGGGCCAGTTCAGCTCTATCAGTTTGATCATTTTACGCGGTAAATTTAGCAGTCATGTCATTCTTGGCTAAAGTGTGTGTGCCTGCGTCCCTTCGTGTGCATGTGTCCTGTTTGTGTGTCTGTGTCCTGTTCGTGTGTCTGTGTCCTGTTCGTGTGTCTGTGTCCTGTTCGTGTGTCTGTGTCCTGTTCGTGTGTCTGTGTCCTGTTCGTGTGTCTGTGTCCTGTTCGTGTGTCTGCGTCCCTTTGTGTGTCTGTGTCCTGTTCGTGTGTCAGTGTCCTGTTCGTGTGTCTGTGTCCTGTTCGTGTGTCTGCGTCCCTTTGTGTGTCTGTGTCCTGTTCGTGTGTCAGTGTCCTGTTCGTGTGTCAGTGTCCTGTTCGTGTGTCTGTGTCCTGTTCGTGTGTCAGTGTCCTGTTCGTGTGTCTGTGTCCTGTTCGTGTGTCTGCGTCCCTTTGTGTGTCTGTGTCCTGTTCGTGTGTCTGTGTCCTGTTCGTGTGTCAGTGTCCTGTTCGTGTGTCTGTGTCCTGTTCGTGTGTCTGCGTCCCTTTGTGTGTCTGTGTCCTGTTCGTGTGTCAGTGTCCTGTTCGTGTGTCAGTGTCCTGTTCGTGTGTCTGTGTCCTGTTCGTGTGTCTGTGTCCTGTTCGTGTGTCTGTGTCCTGTTCGTGTGTCTGTGTCCTGTTCGTGTGTCTGTGTCCTGTTCGTGTGTCTGTGTCCTGTTCGTGTGTCTGCGTCCCTTTGTGTGTCTGTGTCCTGTTCGTGTGTCAGTGTCCTGTTCGTGTGTCTGTGTCCTGTTCGTGTGTCTGCGTCCCTTTGTGTGTCTGTGTCCTGTTCGTGTGTCAGTGTCCTGTTCGTGTGTCAGTGTCCTGTTCGTGTGTCTGTGTCCTGTTCGTGTGTCAGTGACTTGTTCGTGTGTCTGTGTCCTGTTCGTGTGTCTGTGTCTTGTTCGTGTGTCTGTGTCCTGTTCGTGTGTCAGTGTCCTGTTCGTGTGTCTGTGTCCTGTTCGTGTGTCTGTGTCCTGTTCGTGTGTCTGTGTCCTGTTCGTGTGTCTGTGTCCTGTTCGTGTGTCTGCGTCCCTTTGTGTGTCTGTGTCCTGTTCGTGTGTCAGTGTCCTGTTCGTGTGTCTGTGTCTTGTTCGTGTGTCTGTGTCCTGTTCGTGTGTCAGTGTCCTGTTCGTGTGTCAGTGTCCTGTTCGTGTGTCAGTGTCCTGTTCGTGTGTCTGTGTCTTGTTCATGTGTCTGTGTCCTGTTCGTGTGTCTGTGTCCTGTTCGTGTGTCTGTGTCCTGTTCGTGTGTCTGTGTCTTGTTTGTGTGTCTGTGTCCTGTTCGTGTGTCTGTGTCTTGTTCATGTGTCTGTGTCCTGTTCGTGTGTCTGTGTCCTGTTCGTGTGTCTGTGTCCTGTTCGTGTGTCTGTGTCCTGTTCGTGTGTCTGCGTCCCTTTGTGTGTCTGTGTCCTGTTCGTGTGTCAGTGTCCTGTTCGTGTGTCTGTGTCTTGTTCGTGTGTCTGTGTCCTGTTCGTGTGTCAGTGTCCTGTTCGTGTGTCAGTGTCCTGTTCGTGTGTCAGTGTCCTGTTCGTGTGTCTGTGTCCTGTTCGTGTGTCTGTGTCCTGTTCGTGTGTCTGTGTCCTGTTCGTGTGTCTGTGTCTTGTTCGTGTGTCTGTGTCCTGTTCGTGTGTCAGTGTCCTGTTCGTGTGTCTGTGTCCTGTTCGTGTGTCTGTGTCCTGTTCGTGTGTCTGTGTCCTGTTCGTGTGTCTGCGTCCCTTTGTGTGTCTGTGTCCTGTTCGTGTGTCAGTGTCCTGTTCGTGTGTCTGTGTCTTGTTCGTGTGTCTGTGTCCTGTTCGTGTGTCAGTGTCCTGTTCGTGTGTCAGTGTCCTGTTCGTGTGTCAGTGTCCTGTTCGTGTGTCTGTGTCTTGTTCATGTGTCTGTGTCCTGTTCGTGTGTCTGTGTCCTGTTCGTGTGTCTGTGTCCTGTTCGTGTGTCAGTGTCCTGTTCGTGTGTCTGTGTCCTGTTCGTGTGTCTGTGTCCTGTTCGTGTGTCTGTGTCCTGTTCGTGTGTCTGTGTCCTGTTCGTGTGTCTGCGTCCCTTTGTGTGTCTGTGTCCTGTTCGTGTGTCAGTGTCCTGTTCGTGTGTCTGTGTCTTGTTCGTGTGTCTGTGTCCTGTTCGTGTGTCAGTGTCCTGTTCGTGTGTCAGTGTCCTGTTCGTGTGTCTGTGTCCTGTTTGTGTGTCAGTGTCCTGTTCGTGTGTCTGTGTCTTGTTCATGTGTCTGTGTCCTGTTCGTGTGTCTGTGTCCTGTTCGTGTGTCTGTGTCCTGTTCGTGTGTCTGTGTCTTGTTCGTGTGTCTGTGTCCTGTTCGTGTGTCTGTGTCTTGTTCATGTGTCTGTGTCCTGTTCGTGTGTCTGTGTCCTGTTCGTGTGTCTGTGTCCTGTTCGTGTGTCTGTGTCCTGTTCGTGTGTCTGCGTCCCTTTGTGTGTCTGTGTCCTGTTCGTGTGTCAGTGTCCTGTTCGTGTGTCTGTGTCTTGTTCGTGTGTCTGTGTCCTGTTCGTGTGTCAGTGTCCTGTTCGTGTGTCAGTGTCCTGTTCGTGTGTCAGTGTCCTGTTCGTGTGTCTGTGTCCTGTTCGTGTGTCTGTGTCCTGTTCGTGTGTCTGTGTCCTGTTCGTGTGTCTGTGTCTTGTTCGTGTGTCTGTGTCCTGTTCGTGTGTCTGTGTCTTGTTCATGTGTCTGTGTCCTGTTCGTGTGTCTGTGTCCTGTTCGTGTGTCTGTGTCCTGTTCGTGTGTCTGCGTCCCTTTGTGTGTCTGTGTCCTGTTCGTGTGTCAGTGTCCTGTTCGTGTGTCTGTGTCTTGTTCGTGTGTCTGTGTCCTGTTCGTGTGTCAGTGTCCTGTTCGTGTGTCAGTGTCCTGTTCGTGTGTCAGTGTCCTGTTCGTGTGTCTGTGTCTTGTTCATGTGTCTGTGTCCTGTTCGTGTGTCTGTGTCCTGTTCGTGTGTCTGTGTCCTGTTCGTGTGTCTGTGTCTTGTTCGTGTGTCTGTGTCCTGTTCGTGTGTCTGTGTCTTGTTCATGTGTCTGTGTCCTGTTCGTGTGTCTGTGTCCTGTTCGTGTGTCTGCGTCCCTTTGTGTGTCTGTGTCCTGTTCGTGTGTCAGTGTCCTGTTCGTGTGTCTGTGTCTTGTTCGTGTGTCTGTGTCCTGTTCGTGTGTCAGTGTCCTGTTCGTGTGTCTGTGTCCTGTTCGTGTGTCTGTGTCCTGTTCGTGTGTCAGTGTCCTGTTCGTGTGTCTGTGTCCTGTTCGTGTGTCTGTGTCCTGTTCGTGTGTCTGTGTCCTGTTCGTGTGTCTGTGTCCTGTTCGTGTGTCTGCGTCCCTTTGTGTGTCTGTGTCCTGTTCGTGTGTCAGTGTCCTGTTCGTGTGTCTGTGTCCTGTTCGAGTGTCTGTGTCCTGTTCGTGTGTCTGTGTCTTGTTCGTGTGTCTGTGTCCTGTTCGTGTGTCTGCGTCCCTTTGTGTGTCTGTGTCCTGTTCGTGTGTCAGTGTCCTGTTCGTGTGTCTGTGTCTTGTTCGTGTGTCTGTGTCCTGTTCGTGTGTCAGTGTCCTGTTCGTGTGTCTGTGTCCTGTTCGTGTGTCTGTGTCCTGTTCGTGTGTCAGTGTCCTGTTCGTGTGTCTGTGTCTTGTTCGTGTGTCTGTGTCCTGTTCGTGTGTCAGTGTCCTGTTCGTGTGTCAGTGTCTTGTTCGTGTGTCTGTGTCCTGTTCGTGTGTCTGTGTCTTGTTCGTGTGTCTGTGTCCTGTTCGTGTGTCTGTGTCTTGTTCGTGTGTCTGTGTCCTGTTCGTGTGTCAGTGTCCTGTTCGTGTGTCAGTGTCTTGTTCGTGTGTCTGTGTCCTGTTCGTGTGTCTGTGTCTTGTTCGTGTGTCAGTGTCCTGTTCGTGTGTCAGTGTCCTGTTCGTGTGTCTGTGTCCTGTTCGTGTGTCTGTGTCCTGTTCGTGTGTCTGTGTCCTGTTCGTGTGTCTGTGTCCTGTTCGTGTGTCTGTGTCCTGTTCGTGTGTCCTGTTTGCTTTGCACGTGTGTCCCATTTGTGTGCATGTGTCCTGTTTGTGTATCTGTGGCCCGTTCATGTGTCCCGTTCATGTGGCGTTCTCACCGTGCGCATTTCAGCAATGTTGGGCTGTCAACAGGTTTGGCTCGGGTTCAGGTTTAATTCTGTTGGGCTTCGGGTCAGTCAGGCATAACTTTTATGGCCCGGTTACAGCTCTGGCTTTGATGGAGAATTGTTGAATAGGTGAGTTCTGTTATACTATTATAAAATAAAGAAACTGGCCTTAAAAGTGCATTGCTGCTGTTGTTTAACTACTTTAAACAGTTTGCAGAGGTCCAATGTTATTTCCCACTTACATACTTCATTACAAGCATCCTAATTATTCACTGCAATGAGTGCTTTTCACAAAGTAAAGCTAACAACAATTAGCATGATAACAACGCACTTCCGGTCAAAGCAGGAGAATTTAGGGACTGTGAGGGGCTGAGTAATTAACTCAGTAATGAGTTCCTAATAATGTTATATCTATAAAATGCACCAGAATACAGACAATTATATGATTTTTGTTAAACACTTTATGGTTGAGACTCCATTTAGGATTGGGATAATGCAATATTTATAAAATCAAATCAGTAAAAATAAATTACTTCAGAAATAGTCACCTTACGGTTGTATTACAGACATCAAACCCCTACATCTTTTGTACATGTTTGAAGTGTGTTGGGTGCATGGGGGCACCACTGAGCATTTCTGTTTAGGCACCCAAATGGCCCAGCAGCGGCCCTGAGTGAGAGGCAAGGTCGAAATGCGTTGAAAAATGTTTAGTTAAAAAAAAAAATCTAAATCATTAGATGCCATTGACATGTTTAAAGGCCAATAACATGCAAATAATGAATAATATTTGTCCTTCAAGTCGACTAACTACAGCCCCAATGGCCTGATTTCACCTATAAAGCATAGACGAAGTAATCAATGCCGTCTATCTTATTGCTTCCTGCCTGTGACCTAGAAAATGACACTTGACCTTTTGAGGGCGTGTCACTGTCTCCCTTCAATCTTCTTCTCTTTGCAAAAGTAAGTGTTTATGGAAGCGAGTCATAAACCTCTTCTCATAAACAGCTCTCAGGGATTTTCTCCGGGGCTCATATTCAGCATTGGGCTTAGCAACTTTTTGGACCACTCCGCAACTTTGTTACATCACTGTCTAGGCACTTGGTGATGACCCCCAAACCGAACTGTCCTAAATAACAAGGGCCAAAATAATATCTGTTTACAAGATGGTGAGCCTTTCATACTTCAATAGAGGGTCTTTAAAGGGCCAGTACCTGAGTTCTTTTTTATAGTTCAGGAACACATATTTTACTCTGTACAAGTACATTTCAAAGCAGTTATTTGTGGGAATAGATAACTGAATTATATACATTTTAAAAAGCATTTACGAAAGCAACTGCAATGAAAGACATTTTGATCCAATCAGAGACATTGGACGAGAACCGTGTGGAAACAGCCACCAGACTGTCCCATATTGTCTCTGTCATGGTTCAACGTTAAAAAGGAATACGTGGAGGAAGATAACCGTTCATTATGCAACGGTATGTAAGGTCACATATGAAGGAAATTTTATGATATGCTTTTATTCACAATAAATACTCTTTACAGAAAATGAAATTCTTCTGGGCGTTTTTCTCTCACTGTCAACTTAAAAGGAATAGTCCTTTTCATCCTCGCAGTTCTCCTTCAACATCACATTGAAATGATTACTATTCCTAAGTGCTATACCTTTACTGCCATATCTATATCTTGCTGGCTGATGGCTTCTATTTTTCTATTTTGTTTTTGGGTTAGAAGGCATATCATTTTCCACTTTAATAGTGCTATCTCTCAGCAGTGACTGTCAACACCTCGCTGCACGGTTTCCCCTCTCAGATGTTGTGTCCTTGCTTGAATGGTCAGTACATTCAGGGCGTCAGTAAAAAGAAAATGTTCAAAATGTGAAGCATCAAAGAAACTAAAACATATTGCATGGGCCTTGATAACATTTAGCCGGGAGATTGTTTGCCAAGGACTGTAGAGAAACACCAATAGCAGCTGTTTGGTGAAATACAGTACAGTAATGATACATGTAATGATTCTCCTAACAACACGACTAATTAAAGGCATGGAAATGTTGGGTTCCTGGGTGTTTTGGGTTCAGTAGGCACCAGCAGGCGTTAAGGAAGAGGTAAGGACAGAGAGGAAGAGTGAGCGACTGTTTCAGCCATAAAAGTTTCAAGCTTTACTGCTTTTGTCGGCACCATCAGGGTCTAGTCGCCACACAAATGAAGAGGCACCAAAACAGTGCAGCATCCAAGGGTTTGAAAAGAAAACATGTAGTAAATGTTTGAAAAGTTAAAGGAATTACAGAGATATGTTTTTGGCCCATCATGTCATTGCCAAAGAGAATATGTTTTAAAGATGATGTACCACAACATAGATCAGGCATGTCTAAACTAGGGCCCGGGGGCCAAACGCGGCCCTCAGACCAATTTTTGTTGGCCCTCCGGCTTCTGCTAAGTCGGCCCAAACAACAGAAAGTAGTACTTTTTATTGGGAAATTGGGAAAATTCAGGAATATGGATGTTATACCAACCTAATATTAATGTTCTAGGTATAATTAAAGGTGTGGAGGCTCGTCGCTATTACGTCAAATGCAAAATTTCAAATGATTCACTTTGTCATTAAACAATTCGACATTGTCAAGTTGTTTGTGGCCCTCTGCCCCGTTTAAGTTTCAAAATGCGGCCCTTGGTGAAAAAAGGTTGGACACCCCTGACATAGATCCTAAATCATATCAAACGTTTGGATCCGTTATCAATTACTTACCTGCCACTCCACAACTGCCATAAAAACAACTTTCTCCGAATATGTCCTTTTAACAGTGTTTAATTTGGTAACATGTTTAATCTTTTTTTTTCCAAGCATAGATTTTGCTTATTTGTATTCTCAGTCAGACTGAATCTCCATCCATCAGCTCCTAAACGATGAGAGATTTGAGAGAGAGAACGGCTTGGATTGAATCTGGTCTGCAGAGGATTTCACCAGCTCGGAGACATCATTGAGATTCTGGAATCTGTACTAATTTCCATCAGCATGACAGAGAAAAGGGAACGGCAACAACAAACCTCTTTCATCATCTGGGACTTTTGTTTCAGTGCCTGGTGCGCAGCATTAACTTGCTGCCTATCTCAAAGCAGTCAAACCATTTCTTCAATGCAATGAGTTTAATGGATTAAAATGTAATTTTCTGCTGTTGATGAAAATTCATTCTGTATAAACATGAGCGTGTTTATTGTTAGTGTTTGGGAGATTGGGGAACGGGTTTAAAGCATTTGCCACCAGCACCTCATTTGTAGACAGGGCATGTGATGTTTGCTTATTGACTGCTGCTCGGCTGAAAAATGATAGCATTTGCTCATTTCATTTTGATGTGCATGTAACAGAATTTCTGTGAGGCAGTGCTATTATTTATTGCATTGGCAGATATTTTTACCTCAATAATAGTTTGCTGTACTTGTATGTATTTGTGGTCCTCACTTTCATTCACAAAAGACTTATGGGTAGCAGTAGCTCAGGTGAGTGCTGGACTGGACGCTGGTGAATAGGTGAGTGGTTTCTTGATAAAAAGTGCTTCGAGTGCCTTATAGGTATAAAAGTGCTATTTAAATGAGAAGATTTACCATTTGAGGCTAAATTATCATAACAAAGTTCCTGCACTCAAAGTCACTTTATAATGCTCATTCACTATTTGACTTGAAGCACGGCTACTGTAACTTAAACATATACTTAGTGGAGGAAGTGTCTTGTCCAATGGAACAGCAGTATTCACTGAGAGCGGAAGATGCTTCCACACATGTGGATTTGCTTTCTTACTTTACCTTAAATAGCCTCTTTCCACATTGTTCCAATTCATTAAAATGTATGTGCAGCTGTTTAATATTCAGTTCTAAGCAAACTGAAATGTTCCTTATTCAATTGCCCCTTGAGGATCTCTGCTGGAATATATACTTTCAGTAATATCTGCAAACCTCCACAGTGTCATGTAAGAGTGAAGCTGGAGAGAGCTGTGACATGCTTAACAGATGCAGATATGAGTCTGTACATACAGTATTCCCTCATTAAGTACTTTTCCTCTGTAGGAGCCGTGAGGTTGAGCCCAGGCTGCTGTAGTGAGTAGAACTGTACTGTCAGCACAGAGTGAGTCTGTCAAAGCACTCGTCTCTGTGTCCTGCTGTCTCCACTCAAGAGAGGCCATATAGAATCATCTTTAAAGCACCTGAGTTAGACAGCTTTTCTTTGGAAAAAAGGATAACCCTCAAGCAGATAATTGCATTATAAATCACGTTGAGATATATAGTGACAATGAACCTTCAGCCATTATGGAAAAATGTATGAAGGCAAAACATATTCAACCACCTTAGGAGCTATAAAGAAGTCATCAAGTTACAGGTATAAAATGTCATCAGATATTTGATTTGTAATATGTTTTTCAGCTTGATGTATCTTTGCTGTTGAATGCTCCTTAAAAGGAGAAAAAAGCTGTGCTAAAGCAAACGTCTGATTCAAATGCAGCACTGTGTGGCGGAGCTCTGAGGCTTTTAGCTGGTTATGGATAAGGTAATTGATTGCTCAGTCAGGTCAATCCCTTAACCTTCTGGTGATACTTTATCGATTGGACTTTTAACAGCGACTTTGTGCCTTGAACATAAATTTACACTTGCTGACACACAAACTCCATCCTGAGTTCGAAAAGACTCGGCATGTGTTAAGTAATCACAGCGCCGCGGCAACCATCTTGAAAGTCATAACCGCCATGTATTAAATATTTAAGTGGCCGAGGGGGGCTGAAAGGTTTCTAAGTGTTACCACTCTGGTCTGAGTATTGACTTATGTCCTGCTTAATGTTGGAACCGGCACAGTGTTTGACAACGCTGGTGCAGGGGAAAATCTGATAAGCAAGTCGCTCCCAACCAGAAATGTAATATGCCCCACACATTTGGCCCCCATTAAAAAGTGAAAGGGATAATCCAGGTGGGAGCCACAGCCAAGTGAGAATTGAGTTACAAACAAACTGACTGTACAACTTTATTCTATCGTAATCACCATCCATCTTTTGATTCGGGTGTCTAGACTCGAGGCGAGACATGGCAGACCAAATGAGACACTAACAGGTTAATATTGAAATATAGTGATTGTAAACGCATTGTGTAACTGTTAAAGAAACTGCACAACATGAACAGATGGGGCAGCATTTAATATTTGATTATTATTCTTTCAGGTGTGGTAAAAAATGTATATCTTATTCTTATTTATTTTCACAAGCCTTTACAATGTACTACATGCAATAATGCAAATAATGAATTGTCTTTATGATTGTCTGTACAGTGAGTCATAAAATGCTCTATATACTGTAAATATATAAATAAAATACAGGTAAGATGAGCATAACAAACCCGCCTTAAGGATAATCAAAAATAGACTGGATCATGTTGTGATCATGATAGTGAAGATCTCCCAATGCGGATATTGTTTTCAGAATTAAATATGGATAATTGTTTTTATATTGAGTGGATATTGTTTTATAATGAAACAAACTCTATATAAATGTATACATACATGTGTTTTTGGGGAACATTACATTCACTTCAATGCAGGAATGGGGCTGGTTAGTATTTGGATGGGAGACAGCTGGACTGCCAGGTGCCACAGGGGGGCGCTGGTGCAAACTGTCATTGTGTTCTTGGGCAAGACACTTCAACCACTATGCTTCCAGTGCTCAAGTACATGTGTGTATAAAAGAGAGATAGAAACATCATTAACATGCACTGTCCCCACCAAATAAACTAAATAATATAAGGAAATAATAATACTTTTGTCCATTTCTTGGAGACTGATCTTAACCTTAAGGCTGTTTGCCTAACGTTAACCTTTACCTATTTGAACCACTATCAGAACTTTTAATCATGCTGTTAATCTAATCATAAAAAAGGAGAAACATTTGAAATGGTTTCCATAAGGGAGGCAGGTTCTCATGAATTAAATGTGTAAACAGATTTTAGTGCCTATATGATAGATAAACCTTCTCACCTTAACAACCATAGTTTAATTAAGACACCAATGTCACTACGTGGTGTCATATCCAAACCATTGAGCATAGACTCGTGACGGTAAAAGATCAGCTGAGTAGTGAAAGTGCACACTCCGAGGGGACAAGTGTCTGACACGGCTTTACATGCCCAGGAACAAATAGCTCACTTGTTAAAGGGAAGCAGGGGCGTCACTCTGGAGGAATCAGATCCACCCTTACCTTAGATCGGCATCACTGGCCTATCCATCTCTCTGACAGCTCGGGGCCATCAGGTGCCAAGGGCTGTGACATTCCTGACACTGGAGCGTGCACTAACACACACACACACACACATACGCACGCACACACACACACACACACACACGCACGCACACACACACACACACATACGCACGCACACACACACACACACACACACACACACGCACGCACACACACACACACGCACGCACACACACACACACACACACGCACGCACGCACGCACGCACGCACACACACACACGCACACGCACCCACGCACACACGCACACACACACATTACAGGAGCTCCAGGATGACACCCCCTTGACCCGTGTCACATCTGGGAGAAGAGGGGGCAGGGGGGGGCACAAAACCCGATCTTAGCGCGCAGCCTGGGGGGTCGTAGGCAGGAAGGAACGTACCGGAGGCCCTTTCACTTAAGCTGATCCGTTCCATGCAACGCACTGACACTTACATATGAGGTCAGGATCGTAAAATGCCAGAATGTACAGTTGCCTTGCTTGCAGGGGGTGGGTGCATGGGCCCCTGATTGCGAGGTTGGGGGTTGGGTAGTCCGGGCCTATTTGTATCTGGGCTGCGCTGACATGTTTGGGTGTTTGTGAGCGTTGCTTGTACCGACCGCGCCACTCCCGGTCGGGTTATGTGGCAGGAGGTTTACAGGGAAGGTGACCCCGCTTTTCTAATGTGACGTCTGGTGAATGAAAGCAGCGCGGCTCTGAGTACGTTCTAGTGAATGCCGCTTCGGAGAATTCATGAATGTTTACATGTGTGGGTGGTGGTGAAAGCAGGAGGCAGCGCTGGAACTAATCACGCATCCCCCATTCAGATATGTTATGTGTAGTGTTATTGTGGTGTGTGTGTGGCTTTAGCTGCTAATGAAATATCCATATGTGGCGCCGTGAACATGACCGACTTGTTGTGTGTCCTTAGCATGTCTTCATCCGAGTAAATGCTGCCACTGAGAGAAATTATTCATGTAATATTAATGCTTCGCTTTCTCCAGGGATTAAGTATAGGCTGTTCTACACCAAGAAATATGCAAGGATTTTGAATATAGCTACGTAGCAAGATTTGACATTTGATTCATTTCTTCGGTTGCATAGAGTTGGAAGGATTGCACACAAATTGCCTTTTGAAGCAAATCTAGATTTTAGACGTTCAAATAGGTTGGTTTTGATATAAAACCCAGACACTGGAATTGCTGCTATTTCACAGAGACTGGTTTATTTTCTAAGTGTCTTAAATGGAATGGTGAAAATTGTGCTAACGCGTTGCAGTTGTGCTCAAATCAATTAAAATACGAATCCAATTTAGTTAATTTAATAACCTGAGCATTGTTATTACATTTGTAAGTTTCTGCTTTTGTTGTCATTAGCTCTGTGAAGACGTTTTTAACATGAACATAATCACACATTTTCGACTGCAGAGGCTCAATGCCAGGCCAGGGTGGACAGTAGAGAGAAACTAAAGGGAAAATAATCAAAGTACTATCAATATTTTATTTCAGATGTTGAACTTTATCCAAACACAGGGTGCAGCCATGTTGGATTATCTAACTTGGATCATCTTGGATAAACTTGAAATGTTGCCCGAGTTTCCAAGTAGGAAGGTGTAGCTCTCTGAATTTAAATGTCCGACCTCCGAGGACAACTGCATGGAACACGGTATTATTCTCTGCCTCGAGGGATGGACTGTGGAACGTCTTACCCGGTGATTTCAATTTGGAAACAAATGGCAAAAACTGCTAAATTATATATTTTTTTCCAGCTAAAAATTCTCTGATGAATGTGTAAATTCATCTACACTGTATTTTTTATTTTACTAATATGCTCTGTTTTGATGCATGTATATTTCCTATATAGGTGTTCTAAATTGGTGCTAAAAAACTCTAAACTGTGTTACTGCAACGTTTATAATAAAGATTATGGAAATGTTTGGCCATAGGAGGTTGGATCAACATGGACAATAGGGTTTTGTCCCAAGAGTAATAATAACCTTTACTAAACATCATATTCATGAATGCTTTGTTAAATTACCAATCAAAAACCTTTTTATAAATGAATCAAACCATTGTCAATACTGCTTTGTATGCAATCAATGTGTCTGCGTCTCTGACAAGCACCTTCCACTGAGCTGTAGATCGACCAGAGCGTTACAGCAACTCCTCCCGTACAACAAAATGCTGGTAAAATGCCTTGTCACAGAATTGTGAGTGAACACAATCAAAATTCTGATGAACTGCATCAAAAATGACCTATTTTTGAGAGGATTCATTTCTTTTTGACTTTCCCTGCTATCATTTTCTGCCCATCTTTCCTTCCTCTTTGTACGCCAACGCTGGGGGACGGTGACGACGGGATGGCCTGGATCTTTAATAGATTTGTCTTGGGCAGCACAAAGGGAGGAGGAATCGTTGTTAACATTATAACGTATCGATCGTTTCAACTCCATTTCCCAAGGCCCTGTCAGACAGAAGCCATTACTCAGAGCGGTCAGACCCCCACCTTGCCCCCCCTCGCCTGCGCCTCTTGTGACAATGGCCGTCCACAACGTTTGGCGGGGTTCATTTTGTGTGACCCCCTGAACCCGGCGTGTATCCTGCTTCTCCACTTTACTCACACATCAAGTGTAAACATCTGGTGCGTAAACAGAAGGGAAGTTTACGTTCGCCGAAATATTCCAGTGCGCCGCTGCAAAAGGTCAGGGGTCGTGTATACGTTTGAGTCCAGAAGTGACAGAATCCATCTTTCTTTCCTTTTCAGTACTTCATCATTGAATCCTATGTGTCAAATACAAGCCCAAACAGTGCGATGACGCTTAGTTCAACAAGTGATCAGCATATGAGATCTGAAGTGCAGTTATGATGAAACGAAGAAGAATATAAGCAGTATGTAAACTACTGCTTGGATCTATCAGTTATAGTTTATTGTGTACTTTGAACCAGAGCAAATATTTGTATTTATGTTTTTCCTACCAAGTAGTTTGCACGGCTTGTAGTGCAGAATCTACCAAAGACACGAGATCTGTGAGGAATTTTTAATGACATTTGAAGTGCCTTTCCTTTCAAAACATTAAAAGATGCCGTTTGTAGAAAGATGAAGAAGTTATTTATTTATTCTTTTTTATAGAAATGGTTATTCATAGTGAACATGTTTGAATGGGAAGTCGTCTTAAAGTTTGGTTCAACTCTCTCAATGACTCTGAACTCAATTGTGGTTTGTCACGCTGGACTTAATTTGTCTACAGAATGTAAAACACTAGCAACAATTTATCCTCCAAAGACATTTAATATAAACACATGTTACTGTTTTGAGAAGGTGGAAAAATACCACATAACTAGAACAATCAGACAATACAAAATTGTGTTTATAGGCGGAAAACAAACTGATAATACAAGAACAGTGGTATTTGCAAGTCACATTGTTTTTACTTTGAAAATATAACTTCCTTTCGTTTATATTTTGTCTTTTCTACATTATTTTACCCGTTAACACAGGTAGGGATGTCAAGATAATTGTGATGAATAAAGTCATAATATAATTGTATAAAGAACTAAAAAAAATATTAATTGTGAGAATCGTAAGCAGGAAGTTCAATATATTATCAAAAACAACTTTTTCATTTAGAAATAACCTATACACACAAGCAAACGCAGGATTTCACCGTTGTTTGGTCAAAGTGCCAACAATCGTGAATAATCGTAAAAAATGGGACTTTTCTTCGCACAATGATCATAATTTGATATCCTTAAACGCAGGTGAACAATCAGAAAGTAATTAATCAGTAATATCATACACTGATAACGCCAGAAATCAGATAACGGTCAGATTTCTGTTTCGCATGTAAACTTAATCATCAGATTGAAGCTCAGAGTCCTGGAGCAGCAAATGGCTCTCAGCTGTATGGAACTGACAGGCTTGAAAAGTCCAAAGACAATGGGCTTCAGAGGAGACGTCCAAACTAATACACAGTGCAATGGATCTCACTGGACCTTAATGAGATGAGATTGTTACCCGGCAACGGCCTTGACCTTGTTTAAAGCCAGTATTTGTCAGTTTGTCGTCGTGCCAGGCTGAGATTAAACAGAACAAGATCATTTCCATAGACATTTGAAAATCAACGATGTGTTTTTATTTTTTTGTGTTGTAGTCGAGCACATTTTCTGTTGAATCAGTGACACCTGAAGATATCAACTGTCTCGACCCCGTGACCTCTGGAAGATTGATGAGTGTTGATACCCCTAGGTCAAGAAAGATACCGACTTTGCCACCACGTTGTTGCTGAAATCGGGGACATGATCATTAAGTTGAAACCGAACACTGCTTGTTGAGTGATAGCTGGGGAATTTAAGAGTCCAATAGTTAAATCAATTTCTGTTCAAGACTTGGAATGTGTCAGAAGTATTTGTCCAGTATGACTCCGCTAACAATGTACCAACACATTTGCCACTAATGGACTCATTAGTCGCTTTTTCAGGGTGAAAAGAAAAGGCCAGCTGGACGTTTTGATGTTGCCTCTATGAAGCAGCTTTTCAAGTTTGGGGCAAATAAAAGAAGAGTTTTCCATTGGCCTGCTCCATTGATCCTTGAACATGAACACTATGTACTTCACTTGGCTGTGGTTCAAGATACACTTTAATGTTAGTATGCTTGTTATAGCTTTATGGCAAGATATTTTTGGCAATTATTAGAAATGGCAGTTTTTATGTTGTTGCACATTATAATAGACTTTTTTTATGACTGTTGCTTTGCTTGTGCTAATTCTGAGATAATTGACATTAAAGCAAAATGCCTTTGCACACATTCCAGTTTAGAGCCAATTAATCTAAAAAGAAGAAGGACGTAGACGCAGTCACCCTTTATAGACTTGCATTCTTTCTGAACTGAAAGCTTCACAAAGACTGGACACAAAGCCGCATTGAGTAAGTGTACAGCAGTGTCAGACAGGGACAAGGGGAAGGCCTTGAGCTCATAATATGGATCTTGTGTGGCAGTGAAGAAGTTCTTGATTTCCTCTCTCATTGTGCTCTGAATGCAGTTAAGCTGGTAAATACTTGTATTACTTAAAGTGCATGTCATCATTATTACTTTGTGAACAACTGGCTAAGAAGACAAAAGGTGAAAAACAGCACCTGAGAGATCGAATGCTTCAGGGAGAGTTTGTACTTAAGCACTTACTATTTTACTGGTTATCATAGATTGTACTGTAGGTAAAGTCATTTGAATCTGCTTATTATCTTGCATATTGTTGGCACATAATATTCTATAAGTCAGTGGGACACCTCCGAGGCACTGGAACATTGTGCTGTTTGCACAGAGCTTTGTGGGTATTCATCAGCAGGTGTTTGTGAATTAATGAGTTTGTTGAGGCTGAGGAGAAAAGAGGAGGAGGAAGCCTTTCACAGAATCGGGTCAGACGTCTCGCTAAGTAAAGAGTGTATCGAAAGCTGCTAAAAACAAAGCCCTGATGATGCTCTGTTTTAATAACTTTAGGCTTTATTGAACAACTTGCCTATGTATCTGCTTAATTACTCTCAAGTAATTCTGTTTAGCGGAATGGTTGTATATTCCAGACTGATCTTGAGGTTGTGTTATATGATGAGTACTTGTAAAACTGTCACAAGTATGTCATAAGCATCAACCGCCACAAATACTACAAAAGTATACAATGCAATATCTCACTAATGTCCAAACTTCTGCTCTGGATGGTAGTGCCAGAGAATACAACAAACAAAATTCAGGGTGTGTTTTTGATAACATGAAGTATTGTGCTGTTATGTTCTATCCAGCGCTATCTGACAATCCTCCGAACACTCTGCACTGATCTGCTCTTGAGTGAGGCGTTATAATAGCTGAAGGAAATAGGCCTTCTTGAGAAACTTTCGGCGAGCTGTCAGAAGCAGAAGATTAATGCCTTGCCAAAGTCTCGAGGGAACCTCCTCTGCCCCCTCCTCTGCCTCTCTCTCCGTTACTCCCTTCTTTAACCCCTCCTCCTCCTCCTGTCTTCTCGTCATCTCCAAAACCCTAACAATGGCAGGTCCTGCAAATACAAGATCCATTAACAAAGGAGCTTCAAATGCCACACACCTTCAAAGTTTGTCTGAAGAATAGCCTGACGTTTTACTCATGGAGCTGTGCAGCGTTTGGTGTTGTTCCAGAAGCTTTTGCAAAACCACAGTGGAGATTCATAATCATTTTAACCAAACCTCTTTCCCAGGATCTCTCATTCCGCAGTATATGAGGTAAAAGTATTTGTCTTATATTATATAGGGACATTGCATATTATCAAATTAGTAGATGACGTTATGCATTGACTTTATTTGGCTGTACATGTCATTCTTAGCTCATTCCTTTATTCGGACATGTTTTTTTCTTCAAGAATTAACTAAATGTTACTGAAGACGGTCTAATAATTGTTGGATTCCAGTGATATACGTTCTTGTACTTGAATACTTCTTGTTAGCTTATATGAAATCCCTTAAGTTTCCTCAAAAAGCCTCTGAACCTGAGACTCCACATTCTGTTGATCACTGGGTACAAACCTAATCGCCATAAGCATGCAATGAGCCAACACTTGATTTTGCAGGTGTCTTGGTGATTAATAGAGATTGGAATGACTGCCCACATCCAGACTAAGATGTTTATTTTGTGATTGGCAGGTCAGAGGTCATGTGAGCAGGTTACAGGTCAGACCTGATGGTGCACACAGCCCAATAGAGTTCCCAGACTTCTATTTGCAGTTGTTTAAAAAATGTTCAATGTGTAAAATAAATGATAATATATAAATAAATAATATAGATAATATAACATTGAGACCACCTGCTCAATGTCCAGTATTTATAACTCAAAGTGAAATTGATTTCATCACATCGAACTACAATAGTGTATTTGTTGGAGTGGACAACAAGGAGCAACTTCACCTCATGGCAAGGCAAGTTTATTTGTAGAGCACATTTCATACACAAGGCAATTCAAAGTGCTTCACAGCAGGAAAAATGCATTAAAATCACAAAGAAATTACAGAAACAGAAATACAATAAAATTAACTAAATAAAAAAAAAAAAAAACACCTAGCCACAAAGGGTAACGTGTTTTCGGAGTCCAACTCCCTTTCAAATCGTTTTTAAATCAATCCAACTGATTGTCTAAACTGTCGCCTCATGTGAATTTTGCTCGTCCCTTTCATGAACCATTTGATTGATAAATTATTTGCAGACATAATTGTCTCTGCATTAGATCGATCCTTCAGCCAGAGCCTCAGGGCAAAGAGTCAGGAGCACGTCCCATGTGGAGTCAAGAGGGACCTCATTCTAGCTTGTCTAGCCAAGACCACTTCATTTCACATTACTTTACAAAGACATTTTGGTCTAGAATCATATGCTCCCCGATTTCAAACGGGTGTGTTTAACCAATCAGAGAAATGTACGGGCCATTTGCAACTAAACTAACATGGCAGTGAACAAGGTCAAAATGAAACTAAAATAACGCAGAGAAATGAGAAACGGCGTCAATTGTGACAGAAGTGAAGAACTAAACTCTTAAATATCTGACGTAATTTAAGTTACATATTTTGTTCTGAATGCTACGAGAATATTAGAGAGGAGATGGATTCCAGACCCTCGAATATGAACAGAATGTAGATGGGACTGGCTGCTCAGGCAACCAACTTGAGGAATAGCCAAGGGAGCATATTTGAGTTCTGATAAATACTCACTCGTTTTGGAATGGCTCAGTTATCTCGCTTTATCATTTGGCCGTCATCAGACTCGCTCAAATCTCTGCACTTTTCCATTTCCCTGCAAATACTACAACCTTGTTCTACCTAAATGTTTTACCACAGCTTTATTATAGCAAATCCATCTTTCTAACAGTAGGCGTAATGAAGAGCTCAGCAGTATTCCTTAGAGTCGAAGCAAGATCACTTCATTCTCTTCTGAACAGCTTTTGTTTATTCTGACTGACATTATGAGACACATGCAGACCTAAGTTCACCCTGTAGCAGAGATGGAGACAGGCGCTGAGCATCCCCTCGCCTCTCCTGTCCCTCCCCCTTTTTCACTCTCTTCTACCCGACTTTCTGAACGAAGCCGGGGATGTCTCAGCGGGGGTGCTCCTCCATATTTCTGCTCTGTTCTGAAATCAGCCGTCCTCCTCGGGGGAACGCCTGTTTGAACTTTTTCAAAATCAGAATTTGTAACGATGCCGAGCCAAGAAGGGAAGAAGAAGATACGTCCATATAACAGAAGCGTGCGAGCGTGCGAGGAGAGGCCAGATCAACCGCGAGTCCTTTAGGGAGAAGAGACGAACCTCGGAGGGAGAATCTCAAAAGACACGGGCGGAGTTGTGGGACATTGTCTGGAGCGTGTTGGTGACCTCAGATGGTCAATAGCATCCAAAGCAGAGCAAACAAGCACGAGGTTTGTGTGGCTCTTTCCAGGCCGCCCTCTCGTCCCGAAACCACCAAAGGCCTGTGCACGTACACACGCACTACATTTACATGCCTGCCAGGAAAAAGTAGTACCTTCAATTTCAGCTGGGTTTTCAATTTTTTATGTAAACTCAGAAACTACGATTGAGGTGTCTTTGTTCCAATCTCCTTGATCCCATGAACACGTTTGGAGAACTCTGAGTGTACTCGGATCCCCATCACATTAGCAATGCATGTTTTGTTCATGTTTGTGAGCGATAAAGATCAATTAAAATCACAATACAAATAAAATAACTACCGTATTTTCCGCACTATAAGGCGCACTATCAATGAATGGTATATTTATATTATCATTTTTCATATATAAGGCGCATTAAGCAAAACAAAACGTGTACCACACAAAATCGCTTCGAGGTCAGTAAGCACAACCAGAATGAATATATATATACAGTATATCGTTGTGTTTTTTGAGAAAATCAAAGGCTTTTAAGTGCGCCTCATAGTGCGGAAAATACGGTAACCACATGACACATATTTTAAGTTAGTTTAACTGTTTTGGGCCTAGATTTGAACATTGTCGGAGTAGAGACCTGTCTTAGATCTTCATGAAACTCATGTGTAGTCCAGAGTCAGGACACTGCAGAGGTCAGTTACCTTCCCCGTATCACGCTTTTAAGTTCCTTTTTTACTTGTTTAGAACACTCGGGTGGGTAACACACATCCCCCTCACCACCCATCCCCGTTTTGCTGCACGTTTGTGTTGGCCGGGTCACCGTGGCAGAAAGATGGAGATGACAGGGCTAATTGCACAGCTCACAAAACACACAGAGAGGAACTACAACAGTGCATTTTTCAGAACCCAGGTCTTCAGCAGACAGCCAATGGCGCTGACCCCGATATAACACCATATTTATTCTAGGAAAAGTAACCGGCTGCACTGTGTACTTTCTGGGCCATTGCAGTCTCACTTGTGCTAAAACATTGCCAAAACAAACTGTTAAACCAAGCCGTCTATCCTGTATATGAAAGATTGGATCTAGGTGAATCTGGGTTGCTATCTCTGAAAAAAAGAAAAAAACATGGACAGAATTTTGTGCACGGAAGACAAATTGAAGGGAAAGATGATCCCTCTGTTGGGTAAAGACTAAGCACATTTGAACATCAGGTCTATTGTGGATTACGGGGAATAAGTTAGGCTTTTCTATAAGTGCCCTGAGAGATCCCTCTTTCCATATTGAGAAACTGTGGTCATATGTAACAATTTGTAATGCAGATTGCGCCGGCCTTAGACACATTACTTGTAAAGTGCATGTGTCGTAAGAGGCTGCGGTAAACTGAAGGTGAGGGAGGAAAACACTGTTGAGGTTTGGGCCATGACTTGCATTCTTTATTTTATTCTGCAAATACTGTAAAATAAAACCAGCAAAACAAGGATTTTAGCGTAGGAAAGCGAAATCACGAAGATAAAAAAGTATTCTTGGTCAAAATGGCTTTAATCACTTGTCCATTCATTGTGGATGGATTCTGAGTCAAGGCCAGAATACACAGAACGACCACCCACTGAACAGCTCATGTCAAATGAACTAAACATGTATTAAATATCCAGACAATTGAATTTAAACGGTTTAATTAATTCATATTATGTGCTGCTGAAAATATATACGACGCTTATATTGCATTAAGACACCACATAAATCTGGATGCACCTTCCATTTCCAGAAGTCAAATATGCAAATAGATGTGACAAAGCAATATATTAAAAAAATAAAAATAACGGGACACTATGTAAAAACTAATACTTTGACTGGAATGTTCCACAGTGTGGCATTAAACCTATATATCTTGCATTTATTATATTACAGGCGTTTTTATAACTTAAAAAAAAAATAACTTCAACAATAAGCGGTGTACCCTCTCCACAGAGCTGACCTGTAACTTGCCCTGCTGGCATCACCTATGTCTCCATGGAGATAGATATGTTAAAAACCATGCTGAGAAACATTATTTTTGAGAAAATGTGATTTTATATTGTTCAGAAATAAATGATGCTGTTTATTTTCCTCGGCACAAACTCGAAATAAAAATGAATGAAACAATCTGTAAATTCCAGGAAAAGCAGTTTCATCTCCATGGAAACAAACCAGAAGAGTTACCATACATTGTACACCTTTAATGCACACTCATGTACGAATGATTTAAAGCAATAATAATGAGGATGTCTTATTAAATGTCTTAATCCGGCTCTGTTTTGACTTGTGGTTGCCGTGGTGATTCCTGAGGCTTCTCTTCACGCTGCAGCTCCAGTGTCAGCGCTGTGTAAAGTTACTGGCAAGAGCCCGTCTGACCTCGCCTACACAGCTGTCAGCCCTTTAACCAACGAGGTCGCCAGGGGTCACAGCCCGGCCCGTCATGTGACCGGCGGGGGTGAGAGGTCAGAGGTCACCTGGTCAAGTCCACTTCCAGAAAAAAATGGAAAGCCACTGAGTTTTGTCTGGTCTGTTTAAAGTGCCACTCTGTCAACAGCAATTAGTGTCTCTCAACAATGTTTTGCCTCTTAACTTCTATGACTTCCTTCCTGTCTCACAAACAACACAGCGTCAAAATGTAAGGACAAATAAACTCAACTATTCAAATGCAAACCACCAATATATGTAGGCTTTACTAGTATTCTTGATTCTTGTGTAAGACGTCGGTGTAATCCCTCATTCGTCCAGGCGTGTTCCATAGTCGAAAAAGCTTCAGTTGTAGTCATCTGGACTCAGTTTGAAAAAATAGACGTTTCGACTCTCATCCAAGAGTCATTGTCAATAACAGAATTTAGATCGAGAACTCCGATATTAATACTGTTCTGTGGTAAGACCCACCCATTGGGAGGAGCCTTCCTGAAGTAGAAAGAGTTGTTTGTTTCAACAGAAACTCCCCCTTGTATCTACCGAGCTAGCCTATTCAGAATTTGAATGGCCTATTAGAAACCTCTTTGTCTTTGTGAGCCTGTCTCACAAAGACAAAGAGGTTTCTAATAGGCCATTCAAATTCTTACCACAGAACAGTATTAATATCGGAGTTCTCGATCTAAATTCTTTTATTGACAATGACTCTTGGATGAGAGTCGAAACGTCTATTTTTTCAAACTGAGTCCAGATGACTACAACTGAAGCTTTTTCTACTCTTGTGTAAGACGTAAATGTTTTGTCACAATTTTGTAGTGTTGTAGTGACATGTTGTAGTTTCATTTCTTGACTTTGTTGTAGCTTTGTAGCTAATTCTGCATGTTTTTATTATAATACTTTTTTTTTTTTTTTTAATACATTCAAGAGCAACAGCTGGTTGGTGGGGTTAAATGTGAGTTTAAAGGGGGCAGCACTTTATTTTTAAATTTGTCTTTCAAGTGATAAAGTAAAATTGGTTTTGCCACAGATGTCAAAATAAAAGCATCTATTTGGGTAAAAATGTGTCCATTGTGTGCTCTTTTCTTCTATATAGAGCATTGTATTTCTATTAAGAGTGTTTTTTTTAAAGCTTTCTATAAGTTATCTGTTCTTTACTTCTGTACCTATTTGCGATGCATTGCAACACCAAAATTTCCCCTTTGTGTGGACAAATAAAGGCTTATCTTATCTTATCTTAAAGTCGGAAGTGTGCTATTAGCATTAGCATTAGCTTCAAAATGACGCCAAAACTCGCTCTGGCCACTCTTCAAAACACAATTCAACATTTTAATACAAATTTCATTTGTTGGATGAAATGCTTCTATCCTCGTGCTCATTGCGGGTCGTCAATAGTTGCCGTCTCTTGTATCCAGCACGTTAGCCTGAACATATCATTTGTCACCTGTCTTTTGTCCTCCCTCACTCTTGATGCTTTACTTGCTGTTCTCTGCAAACCCTCGCAGCTGCTCATCCAAAACCTCTTACCTACATGCGGTTAATTCGCGGCGTGACTTCTGGCAGATTAAGTGTCCCTCATTTCCTCCTCTCTTTTGCGTCCCCTCCCGCCAATTTCATCACCGCTCCTGTTCAGCCATTGGACGCTCAGGAGCCGGGCCACAAAGGAGAATCCTGTGCTTCCTTGGTACGGGGATTAAACTGTTAACCAGAGTGTGACAATTTGGTCAAACCTTGCCTTTGAAATGCTAAGTGAACTTCAATAGAAGGTAATAACCATAGTGTTCCTCCCTCTCTGTATCGTGTGAGATGGCTTCAATTTCCACCAAGTATGAATTTCTCTCCCAGCGTAAAAGTGGAAAAGTACTGGATGGATTGGTATCCTATTTTTGGTTATCATTTGAACAATTAGAGAGTAAGAATAGAAAGAATGCAGACGGAGCCACGGGTATTCTTTGTGCTTCTATCCCAAGTGTCTGCGACTGGAAGAATTGTCAGAAATTATGTCTGGTGGAAAATGTATTCCAAGTCAATATGAAAGTCAATGCACATTATGAGCAAGATGATTTGCACAGAAGGAAAACACAAAGGGAAGGACAATAAATGAGTCGTTTTGCAGCTTTCTCCTCGATCATATTAAGACGAGTAAAGTAGCTGGGCCAAAGAACTGACATTGCAGTGGTAGATTCAGTAATGCTTATTTTTATTACCTTGAAAAATACGCATTCTTACCGTCTCTCCACAGATCTGACCTGACCTGCTCGTCTCCACGGAAAATGAATAGAGTCAATGCGGATTTGTTAAAAAATTTTGTTTTTCCAAGATATTCGTGAGCAGTACAAATGTGAAATTGAATAAATGCGTCGTAGATTAAGTTGGTTAAACGTGTGCGGAATATTTTAGGCAAAGCAATGCGTGGAGACAAACAGGAAGAAGTGAAATGTTACATGATGCACTTTTAAAGAATAAAGCTAAAGCACACAAACCTTGCCATCTGCCATTTCACGAAACAGCCAAATGTCTGGTGGTTTAAAGGCTCTTTGTGCTGTGAACAGATGCAATGTGGAAGTCTTAAGAGGTGACACAGGAAGCCCTGAGCCACTTGGCCACCAGGACGTCCTGTCTGACTCAAAGGAATGACAACGGCGTTCTAGGCAAACAGCAAATGCAAACCGCAACTTCCATGTAGATTTGAATTGGGCTTCAGACTTTGTACATACAGCCTGAAATATAGCAAAATTATCTGATATTAAAGTTAAATTTACCAACCGGAAATTCCTCAAATGATCTAAATAACAGCACAATGAGTCTCAATAAGGCCATTTTGAACTGCACATATCTGAGCATGAATAATGAATGTGTAAATGCACCACTGATATGCAGGTTGGCTTGAATTGCTCATCAAAATCTATGTTAATTTTGCTTCCACAGTTTACAGCGCCGAGCGAAACATTTGCACATCTATGAAAATCCACTCTCTGACATTTAAATCCAAAGTTTTGAATTTCAATTGGAGATGTTTTTAGATCGTTTCTGCCTGTTAGCTTCAAACTCTACACGAGATTGGCATCCACTCTTTTTTCGTCTCTGTTTTGAATAATGGATGCATTAGAATGTGGATGAGCCGTCTATGTTTGTATTGAAAGTAGTATTCTTTATTTGATTTGCTGGGAGGCTGAAGAAATGCATTCCTGGTCCAAAGTGCGTCGAGGACAGATGTTACGAAGTGATAACCCGTCCATAACGTCTCACTTAAATCATTGTGGAATTGAAACATGGAACAAAACTCCAATGCTAACAACTTTGAGCGATTTTGGTTAAATTCCTCCCTTTCATCCAATGGCATGCATCTGATAAAGTGGAACCATCTTTTTTAATTTCTTGCCAACAAGTCACTTTTCAAATTGTCATGAGTGCATTTATGGAATGGAAATTTGTAATTTAATCCCACTATGTGTTATTTTGTTGTATTTTTCAAAGGAAACAGATTGTAGCTTCATCGACATGAGAAGAAACTGAAAGATAAATACATGTGTTGCATTATGTCTTCATTTTTCCACTCTAAAATGTGACTACTTTTTATTTGTCTTTTTTTGCTTATTTAAACCAGAAGAGACGGACATAAAAGTGAAATGAAGAAGGTCTGTATCTAATTATAGTGTTTTATATTCTACAATGCGGACAGTGCACCATTAGCATGCTAATGTTTGTTAGCTTTACTGTTTGGATGCTCGAAATACATCATATAGAGTAAGTGACCCTTGTGGCCTGCTGCAAAGACTTTAAAATGAACTACTTCTGTTTTTAATTTTTTAACCACAATAAAAATCAAGTGCAGCTCCTTTAAAGAAAAAAACATCTGCCTTCAACCAATCACAGGACAGTAAGCAGTCAAGCAAACAAGCAAACACACAAAGCATCCAAAATTTGTTTAATATGATTTGGAATATAAAAACAAACACAAACACAAATGTAGTTCAATGTATCATTCCCCATTTATTGTGATTAAAGTCCATCCACCTGGGATCATTTGGCTGTTACTGAGGCGACCAGACTTAATTCTGTATGTCTAATTTGTGGAACAAGTAGATAAATGTAATTAATTTGACAATGGCCACGGGCGAAAGTGAAACGAGCTCTGTTTTTCAAAGTCACCAGGTTTGGCTGAACCTGTACGTTTAGACTTGTAGCTGCGATCGCACGCTTCACTTACAATATCAGTCATTTTTGTTTCCTCCAATTCAATGTTTTTGGTTTTCTGACACAACTTTAGCATTTTTTTTCTATGTGTGGTCATCAAACTATGTGGAAATGATGTTACAAAGTACAAAAGTAAAAGAACTGTACTTTTACTGTACTATGTTTTTTTTTTTAAGTACATTTTTACATTAGATACATTTTACTTTTACATCTATACTTTTTACTCCTGTCTCAAAATGGCCAGAATGCACATCCTGCTGAAACATTTAGAAAAAAATATGTAACAAACACGACAAGGTAAATAAAATGATTCAGTCTCTTCCTTTGACTAAAAAAAAACACAATTATTCATCAAGATCATGACATTTGGCGCTTTAATAACTCACAAAACCTGTGTGTATTTGTTTCTGTATCTGTTTTACACGAGTACCAAATCCAGTGCTTTTCCCACCACCACCGGTCGAGAAACTCCCTGAAAATGCAT
>NW_027316532.1:28295817-28368317 GCF_026437365.1 Eucyclogobius newberryi | reverse complement strand
CAATAAAGAGAGTACACGATGTTGTTTATTTTTCCAGTATCTTTACCTTGCAAGTTAGTGGGATGTGCTTTTTTCAAAGTTGTTCACCACCAGCAGTTTTTCTGTATTGTATGAGGGTGTAGCGTTCTGGGGCAAGACAATACAAATATTTTCTGTT
Organism: Eucyclogobius newberryi; assembly: GCF_026437365.1. Lineage (NCBI taxonomy): Eukaryota > Metazoa > Chordata > Actinopteri > Gobiiformes > Gobiidae > Eucyclogobius > Eucyclogobius newberryi. Next base: position 28,368,160 of record NW_027316532.1, on the reverse strand, counting down.
CTGTTTTTGTGTCTTTTGTCTTTATTTTATGTATTATTGACTGAAATATTAAAAATAGGAAAGATAATTGATTATTTATATATGTTATAAATACATTTTATGCAATATTTTGTTATAAATACTTGTGTCAGGGGTAGATCTGTGGAGAGGCGACCCCTGAAACACTAAATCCATGTTGGATATAGTGAAGTCACTTAACCATTTTGGCCATTTTATTTTTTAATCTACCGCTTCCTCTGGTGATCCGCACTTGTCCATTGGCGGATCCGTCTGCCTGGTCCAGCAGTGCAGAACTTTGTGGTGATGACATTTACGGTGACGAAGCGGAAAGCTGCTGGCGGAAATCAATGCCACAAGTGTCTTCTTGTCCCTAGGATTATTGGCCAGGACAGTGTAGTGTGAAATGGGTTTGAGAGAGTTAAGGACATTCAGCAAATTGTCGTTGCCGTGATCAGAGTCACGATGGTGCACATGGAGCCTGGCATAATGTGCTATCCACCCCACTACGATACATATTTAACAAAAGTATTTCTTCTGTAATAGAGATTTGAGAATAGTCTGCTCTTCACGTAAATACAGGCAAATACTGTATCTCTTAGAAGTGAGGTAATCAACTTCTGAGACCTCAACGCTGACCCTGCTCAAACCTGCTCGAACGCATCATCATAACCCTTGGCTTTTATCAGGCCGAGGTCACGTCCCTGTGCACCTCTCCACCTCAAACCAGAAAGTCTCATTTCCTTCCAAACATCCCATTAATGAGTTTTGCTCCCACTGTTCAGAGGAGGGCCAGGTCTTAGCCTCGAGCTGGCCACGCCGTCTCACCCCGATAGACACATGCAAATCTGTTTGTTTCATCAAGTGTAAACCCAATTTTCCAGCTTCTTTTTTAATCTATAATACCTTTGCCCCCAGCGCAGAGGAGGTGCCTGCAGAACCCTGGTTTGAGTTTCTTATTAAGAGGGGAAAAGAAGAGTTCATCGAAGAGCTTTCAAGGTCTTGTATCCGTTTCCCATCAGCGCCCATGGGAACCTCGTAAGTATCCGCACTGAGCAGCCGAAAAGCCCAAGACAAGATGACAAACAATGACAGATAGCACCGAGGGAGACGAGGGGAAGGGGGAAGAAGAAAATAACAAGACCGACGTTATCAGCGTTTTCGTAGCAGCGCTCCACGTTTGTACTCTGTTTTGTCAGGATGTTTCGCAGTCTTGTCAGTAGAATGTGTTCCCCAATGAAGGTAGCGCAGAAAACAGGGGTTTGCTTCAAAGGAAAACGAAGAAAAAAAACAAGAGAACGCAACTGTAAAAGAATGGGTTTGTAGAAAGGTATCGCAATCCCCCAGTGAATTGTTTTGGTAAAGCCAGCGAAGTATAGGAATCCCATAACATCAACAGGAAGCACACACACGACATAAAAGCAAACTTTGATCTGCCGCCGTCGTCCCACAAAAAGCACAGGAAAAAAAAGAAAAAATTGGAACATGTCCCACAACTAAAGTACCGAACAAAAATAACACGGAGTGCTGCCCGCCGATGATTAACGGCGATGGAATGAGCTGGGGAAGCCTATAAACGAGGGTTCAGCAGAAACTTCAGCGGTGTGTGAATGCGAGCCAGAATGTGTCAGAGCGGTGCGATGATAGACAGTCCCGGGCCGAGTCTCTGTCAGTGTGAAGGCATGCACTGACACGACAGTCTTTTATCACGCAGGTGTGATGCCGCCAAGACACACACAGATCACCAGACTCTGCTGTTTGGGGAAGTGGCTGCAGAGATGAGTCAAAACGCCCTACGGTCAAATACAGACGTTTTTTTTGTCTTTTTTCGTGCCATTCATGTTTGTTCTTAGAGCTTATGAAACGTCGTAAACTATGATTTAAAGAGTTTAAAGAGTCGTGTTATTTTGGCAGTGTAGATGTAATTGCTCAGTCTTGTCTTGTTCGATGTGTTTCGGGTTGAAATCTGCCGGGTTCTGGCAAAAAGCAGTGTGATGTTTCAGCTCATAGGATCTGACATGCTGCAGCAGACTGGGTTTCGTCACTTTCTTGCTGAGATGACAAAATGCTGAATTTTTTTTTATTAGTTTGATTGTTTTCATATAAAAACAACGGTATACCTCCATGGGATTATTTTATCTGGGCGACAAATCAATTTAATGAGGTGGCAAGAACTTTATTTTTTGCAAAATAAAGATCCACTTCACATAAGAGACAATGATTCTTACATATGAAAGTCTCAAGACGTTTATTCTTTATATAATACAATAATTGAACTTACACAACTACAACTTGCATCTGCGTAACACAAGCTAATATCAGATTTATTTAGGATTTTGACTTTATTGACAGGGGCGGATCTAGACTTCACTCGGGTGGCCGATGGGTGGCACTATCTTGCAAAAAAATTTGAAATTAAAATGTAACTGTCAAATTTAAGCATTTTGTTTTGCATTTCTGTGTTATAAATAAGAATACATATTTATGGCAATTTCCACTTGTTATCATGTCATATTCAAACTAAAAGTAATCTAAAATATGGGGCACCAGAAGTCTGATTGGGGGGCTTGTGCTACCTTTAGCCACACCCCAACTTTTCAACACATTTCACTTATCATTTCCATTATAATCACAAACACGTTTTCTTGGTTACAGCTTCTGAAGTGTTGTGCGTGTTATTAATACAATTTTGAAATATCAACCGTCAGACTATTTTGACTATTCTTGCGCAAAATCCCGCCACCTTGTTTCACTTTCTACTCGCTTGAATTCTTCCTTTGAAACATAATCTCACTCTAGATGACAAATGTCCTTTTTAAATTCCCACTTTAACACAAAGCAGCAGACGGCACACTTTCCCTTATCGCGGTGCCTCTGCTTTAGCTCTGTGCGGACCGCTCTGCTGATGACAGGTTACAGCGGCCCACAGGGACAAGGACAGACAGTCTTTGACACTCACCATGCCACCGGACTGCACCACCTCTGAGCCCCGCAGTAATCCACGCGTATACCATTACACTGTGCACAGACTAAACACACCCGCCAGGTGAGAAGATGACGGAGCACTTCTGCGATGTGCATGAACTTCATTCAGTCAATATGTGTGGGAGCTTTTAAACACATTTGTTGTATTATCTGAGTCAAGCCATGTAACTTCTGGAAAACTTGTCGATTTTTTGGGTTGTCTTCCCACATGATTAGCTCAGAAGTGTTTATAAAAGAAAATATGTGTAGATAGCATGGCAACAACTACATTTGATAGACGATTAGATCAAATTAGATGAGATTGTATTGTCCCATCTCCAGATCTTAAGCTTATTTTGATGTAATTCCTCATTCGTCCAGCAGTGGTCCATGGCTGGTCATCTGGACACGCCGTTTTTAGGATTCAGTCTGAAAGAAATGGTTTGAGAAGCTTGTGTTTATACGCTCTAGAGCTCAAATTGGACCTGCCCAAAGGGAGGAGTTTGACTGCCAGTTTCCCTTCTCATTCATCCACTCAAAGTTGTATAGATTTCACGGATGCTTGTGTAATCCTTATTCTCCTGCATTCAAGACGCCATTTCTCCAGTTTTCCACCCACACAAAACACTTGCTCTATAATATTCTGTTTTGTTTTCTTAATCTCGTTGCGTAGCCCTTTCGACACACATGAAACAAAATCCAGTTGTTCTAGATCAAAATTGCGATTTGAAATTACCAAAATATAAAATAACATTGCATAGTGTGTCAGGCAAAACCATAACACGTCTTGTTCAATATTATAATTGTAATAGTCATCTAACAGCATTCGATCACATTTTTACCGTAATAAAACAATTACAAAAAAGGTACATACACGACAAAAAAGCACTAAAATAAAGCTACAAATGAAATAAAATGACACGTATGGAAACGGTGCACACATTTTCAATCCACTTCCCACCTCTAGTCTGTAGTCCAGCTATTTCTTTGGGGAATATGCGTGCAGCGCTTGTGCATGTGTAATGAAGACCAGGCTGGCCTTTTACTCCACAACATGAAAAAGTCCCAGCTCGGAGGCCACTTTGAAATACCAGGTGCTCATTTGGCAAATCCAGGCGACCGGGGTGTTTACATTTCAATGACTGAGAGGGAAAAAGACCAGATGCCCCCTCCAGCAGCTCACGGGCGTCCACATAGAGATCACTCACGACACAACTGTGGGAGTGGGACGCAGGGTGTGTGCCTGTGTTTTATGCAACAGGGAGAGGATGTGGGGAGCGCTGGCCTCAGTCACCGAACACCTTGTGAGGACTGCTGGGATCAAATCATGCACCAATGCGTCCAATGGTCTGCTCTATTTGGACGGTGACTCAAATTTATGTAGATGTGTTTTTTTCCACTGTAAAAAGAGTGTTCACTGCCCACTCCAGACTGTAATGTTTGGCTTCTCCTTGTCATGTTTTTTTTTTTTTTTTTTCTAAAGTGCATATTTCATGTTTTGCTAATTATTATTTTGTTTGGTGGGAAAGGTCCTGTGGTAAATGTTTTGCATAATCAATCATTTTAATCAATCGAGTTGCAGTTTATGCAGAAAAATAAATAAATAGCTGAGTTATAAAGATAGAATCCCTCTATCTTTCATCTTCTATAAAAACTGCATGGAAAATTTACTTGTAACCGACATTTTTTACTGTTTAAAAATGTAAAGGACAAAATAACTATTGCGTATTTTCATTTTTTATTTTGACCCTTGTTTACAGTGTAGTTGCTAGGTAACAGCTGCTCATGTCACAGCAGAAGTAACATTGTAAATGCCATCAAAATGGTTATAAAATCTTAAATACCATCATGCTACGTTTGGGTGAATTATGCATCAAACCTGTCACATGCACTTTCAAGTTTTATTAGAATGTTTCTGGTAGAAGGTCCACCACCTGCTTGTTTCCATGGAAATGCTATCGCTTTGCCTTGAAAGTTCCACAGTACCAGTATGTAGTATTGTATTCATATAAGTACACGTGTCATTATTGCTCCAAAATACTCTGAAAATCCATTTACTGTGTGTTGGCTCGCCTCTCCACAGACTTGACCCGTAACTTTGCCAGCAAGTTTAATGCAATTGGGCAAAGCAACATCATCTCCATACAGACGAGTAGATGACAGCAAAGTTACATTTCGCACTTTTGATCTTGAATGAAGTATAAGACGTGAAAAATAAAGTTGCAGAATTACTCAAATACAACATTATTACTTTGTTTGCAATAGCCGCCAAATATCACACAATACAAACACCTTTTCCACAACAATTTACTTAAAAGTACTGCTTTATTTCATGTAGCCTTCAGTACAGCTTGCTGTTGCTACCATGTTAAGATTTGATGTATTACAAACACATTCTTGTTCTAATATTTTGTGATTCATTATCTACCATTTCACGGAGAAGTAAATCATCTTCTGCTACTTTTGCTGTCAGCTCCTCCCTCCAGCACCTGCTCGTAAGAAATCAAGTGGCTCCGTGACGTCTTCTTGGCTCATGTTGGTCTGCGTGGTGGACGTGACGTGTGACTGTGGCTGTGATGTGTGTGAGCTGGAGCCATGTCGGACGCTATCAACAGAATGTGTCATCGCTCGTAAAAAAGCCCGAGAAAAGAACGTGATCATAGGTTGTGTCTTGGCGTGGTCTATGACAGCCTCCAACAGAAGAACTTTTGTCCTCTCACTTTTGGGACGCTTTATAATCAGACAAGAACTCGTCACAAACAGTTTCGTAGTCCCAAATACAGCAACGATTGAGTTCTTTACAAGTGCTTTGCTTTTTTACTACGACTTTTTTTTATCTCAGCCACAAATTAATTCAAGCAGTAAACATAATAATAGTAATTCGATCAAAGTTTGGTTGTCAATCTGTGCCAGAGCTTTACCCAAAAGCAAAATAACAATGTACAAGACCGTGTTCCAAGTAATGGCAAACTAAAATGCCCACTTTACTCCATTTGATGAAGAAATGCAGTGGTTATTTAAAGATTAAACTTAAAATTGTACACTTTATATCACAGTTTGGCCATTTTTACAACTTTAATATATAAATGATGACCTCAAACCAGGAAATTCCATGACAGTTCCCCGGCAACCATGTTGTAAACTACATCAAAATTCCTCTAAATTATTATTTTACAATTAAATAATAGAACAACTTTATTTTCTAAGCTTAAAGCATTGAAAAAGTGTGTTTCTTGAGTGTAAATTGTGCCAAACTTTTCAATGAGTCTCCTTTATTTTCAACAAATTTTCTTCCTTCTTCACAAATTCCTACATAACTGGTGTAAAACTATCACTTATATTGCCAGGTATTATCCAACCAAATAAAGTCAAAGTTAGAAAATCATAAATACCTGTCATATTCAATCTTTAAACCTATCATTAGAGCAAAAGTTACAATCAACAGAACAATGGCACTTGCCCATGGACTTTGTGCCTGTTGCCGTCTTGTGCAGTCTTCCTCCACAACCACACGTACAGTCACTGTCTGCACCGCGCAGGCCTGTCTCTGCACGGCTGTACCTTCTTAAATTACATATTACCAAATTACATTCTTTTACCAGAGACGCTGCTTTCTTCTCGTTCTGCCCGTTGATCGCAGAATGAAAAAGACAGACTTTGCTTCAGAATGACTGTAAACCCCCGCCAGCTGTAGGACCCATTTAGATCTGAAACACTGATTTGTGTGGCATTTACACGGTACATGAAGCCGTAAAACACAATAACATGTTTGACAGTCAAGCGTAGTTTAAATACACGACTTTTCATTGTTGAGAAGACGCTTTAAAGTTCATATTGTTAAACTTAAGATCCTTTACTATAGGATCACATATACATTCCTATGTTTGCGGTTTCCTGTTAGACACCAAAAATAGTGGAAGTATACCTGTAAATATATATATATATATATATATATATATATATATATATATATATGTGTGTGTGTGTGTTGTGAGTCACACTGGAGGCTTCAGGATGGGAGGCTGGCAGCGGCGGTCTGACTGAAGCTCTAATAAATCCTGATGTAATCGTGTGAAAGAGCACAAACATGCAGCCGGTTTCAGGCAAACGTAAAATATTCTACTGTGAAGCTTTCTGGATGAAATGTTTCATCGAGAGCTAGACTTTATAGATTGACAGGTTGCCAATAAATGAATGATGTCAAAGTTAAGGTTTGGTGACTAATATGCTTTAGAGACAGTGCACGTCATTGTGTCAATCATTGTTTTTCCTCAGTTACAGCTCATGTCAGAGCCAAAACTCAAACACACAAACAAACAAACAAACAAACAAACAAACATGTGTAGCATATTATATACGATATATATATATATATATATATATATATATATATATACCGTGTATATACGTGTGTATATATATATAAATAAAGTCGACGTTAAGTCTCAGGTGAATGGAAGAACACTTTTTTGCAGACTATATTTAAAAGGCCCATTTTAAAATCACTAATCCAATGAATTGTTAAATAATGATAATTTTCTCTTTGCCCCAGGCACACTGGCATTCTTCGCTGTAATTTAAGGCGTTGTTTACAGGATGTTAATATCTCCGTATCAAATGTTGCGTGAAAAATTAAAGCCTTATTTCACGGCTGAGTGTGTTTTGTGACATTTACACACCTGTAGAAGGATGAATGATGCCTGTTCTTAGCACTGGGGCATTCCGGCCTTCCTTCTAACTAGTACTTAAGCTGTATCGTCTGGTTAAAGGGAACATGCTTAAGGACGAACGCATTCACCCTTGCGTGTCGGGAAAATTACAGAGCTGGCTGCATTACGCATAAGGTAATAGGGAGGAGGCATGCACAAACACAGACCACCTCTTACCACACAGATGAGGTAACTGGGATACAGGGGCTATTCATAGAAACTTCACTTTGCTGTTCAAGTGCTTTTTCAGGTAAACCAACCAGAATGAAAAGGTCATTTGTCACAATACAGTTAAAAAATATCTTCCCTTTGTTTTCTTTTTTTCTTTACATATTTTTCATATTTATTTAGCCTGATTATATGATTGGCATTTGACTTCTGCACATTGATTTCTCACGTTTCATTGATAATAGCTCGTCTAAAAAGCCTGGCTACAACCGAGATATCGTCTTATGCTTATTCCAAACCGTATGACGCAATGTTCCTATTGAACTCGGATTACAAAGCGGCTCGAACGAATGTTTCCAAATTTACTGTCTTTCACTAGTTAACAGAGATGATTCAATAGTGGTTAAAGCTCTCTGCATCTCGTTACACCGCACTAGGGGCCGCGGTGTGTCGTACATAAGTGGTGTGATCCTGCCCCAGTGAGAAGCAGGAATCAAAGCCATATTGGAATGGTAGCTCCGTTGGCCAAACTGAAACCATGTGCTTCTGCGGTAAGCCTTTTGTCATGACTAACTGCGTCAGGAAGTGCTAAAGCAGCGCCGGACAGTAAGAGAGATGAAAAGGCCTTTTAACTCCGCCGACAGTGACTAGACGGGGATGATTTGTAGCAATTTGATGCTCATAAAATGTTAGCGTCGCAGATATTGTCCCCTGCTTAGCCAGCTAGCTCCAAGACAAGTCTATTCTGTCCGTCCGTTCTGCCCAACACGACCAGTACTGACCTATTTAAATAAAAGAACTGATACCAATCGTTATTGATAATCAGTTCGTTTTGAATATTATATATCGATTTGGAAATGTACTAGATTTCTTTAGAATCAAAGCGTTGTAAGTGTAAAGAAGTACAAACTAGGAAGGAATTTGCTTGTGATGAAACATAAAACTATGAATTATGATTGTAAAATGTTGAGATGTAAACTATGACAAAATAAAGGGATGTATAAAAATGTTGCTAAACCACACCTTTAATAAGGCTTGTAGCATTCATTTTAGGACTGTATCATTTTAAAATGTTTGTCACTTAGGATCTCATGGCAGAATTGTTCCAATTTGACAGAAATTTGCCAGCAAATTTGTTAAATTGAATGAAATGATGATGATGATAATTCCTCAATGATGATAATTGAAGAAATGAAGGTTTTGAGATTTCTGTCATGTCTTTGTGATTTCATTTCTTTTCCTGTGACTTTGTGTGACTTTGAATTGCCTGATTTGGGCCAGTTTAGCAGGAAGCTTGAGAGCCAACAAAACATGGTATGAGGGCCACATTTGGCCCCAAGCCATAGTTTGGCCACCACCGTGTTGGAATAACAAAAATATTGAATATAAATACAAAATATATAGTATTCTGACTGAAAAACAGACAAAACAAAGAGCTATATGACAATATCACTATATTTCTCTGCTTGGGATTCAGAATACTTCTCAGTGCTGTCCTTATCCTTATTTTTAAACTACTTTTTAAAACCACTGCTTGGTCAAAACATACTGAAGTAAAAAAAAAAGAGGGGATTATGGAACTTTTACAAAAACATGAGAACCACATTTTACCTTGACCGACGCTGATTCGATGCTGACAAAAAGGCAGCATTCGTTGACCTCTTCCACTCGCCTCAAAACAACAATTTCGCTTTACATTTCTCACTCGTGACCGCCGCTAACCTTCATTACAAAGTATATCTGCCACCGTTTGCCACTGTTTTGAACCTCCGGGGGCACACTCTTAATGGAACGCCGAAAACACCGCAGCTGGACATGTCGGCGGGTCAAAGCTCACGGCAGGATTTCTGGGTAAGTAGGAAGAAGCGAAGCCCGGGAGGGGAGACATCGTGTTGACGTTGGGTCCGCACACTTTGAACAATGTTATCTCAGACAGTGTGGGGTTCGAAGCCAATCAATCATCCTGTTATTGGGCCAGCGCCGGTCATTTTTCATCCCGGACCTTTGATACGAGCCCACGCCGAATGCATCTTGCGCTTGCCCCCGTTTTCCCTCACCCCGAACTGAACCACGGGCCGGGGAATTTGTCACGCATGTATTTTCTTCAAAGCGTTTATTTTCCAGCGTCGGACGGAAAATAAGTAAACGGAATGTGGATGTATAGGTTTCACAGTGAGATGGGAAAACAACACAACAGACACATTCCATGCTTTTGTATTGTGTCACTGGTAAAAGCCTAACTGTCGGCGTTTCTGGTGTGTGGGGCTTGACATTCCGACTTTGACTACAGAGCGTAAAGAAGAACCGAGATGCGGGAAAGTAACAGACAAGAGTATTATCAGGTTTCTAGACCTTTAAAATACGCTGATGGGACTGATCAGAGGCACCACGATCTGATGAGCTTGCTGTTTTACATACCATATTAATTATAATTGTATAACTAACAGATTTGAGAGTGTATTTTGAAATATAAAGTACTTTTTTGGCCCAATTTTCTATTAAACGCAAAGTCAATGGTGAGAATTCAGTGACAAATCTGGGTAAAAAGCAAATTATTTCAAATTAGAGACGTTTCTGGGGGGTTTGTACTTCCATGGAAATTCCTTTACCTTGAAAGATATACAGTTTGGCATTTAACTGGTCCGTCTCGTCTTTTTATTGCTAAAAGATCCCATATTGTTGAACATTGCAGGAAAAGAAATAACATTTCCATGGAGTCTAGTAGGACCCCACACCAGAGAATAAAGTTACAGTTTTAACTTAAATGTAGATTATTTAGTGCTTTCTGGTTGTCGAGTGGTCTGAGCAGAAACGGCCTTGTGAGATCGATAACCGGCTTCGACAATTTGCTGCACGTCCTCCCTGCTCTTCTCCCCTATTTCACGCTACACTGTCCCTTAAAGCCATAAAGGGCCAAAAAACAAAAGACAAAATAAGACAAAAAATGCATTTAGATTATGTGTGGCTGGGAGCTTTTTTTAACACAAGTAGAGTATCATTTTACCGTTTTTTTCTTTGTAAACTTCAATACTGATATGAAATGGCTTTTTATTGACTTCCTGAAAAGCCGTTTCTTAGTGACATTTCACCATAGCATGGACCGGATTGTCATTTCAGAACCCGACATGTCTCATTCGGAGTCTTTGGAGTGATTTCCGACTATTGAAATTAAGTACAGGGATATGGGCGGGGATAGGGGGTAGGTGAAAACAGGAATTTTCCGAGCACTCGAGCCTCAGTTGCAAGACAATACAGGATCACTGCACAAATCAATCAAAAATCAACGTTGAGTAAACTAATGATGAGGAAACACTGTTGTAACAAGTTTAAAAGCTCCTTAAAGATGATTTTACATAAAATGTCCCCTAACTGACTGGGATTGAGATCGACACTGTTTTTCACCGTCCTTGCAGTGTTTGTTTCCCAACTTTTTTCATAGGCAGCCAAACGTTGCAGCCATAAATCCATCGATTCAAACCGAACTGCCACACGTCTCGCCGTATAAACACACATTCTGACGCGCTGTCCCTGTTCCGCCCATGATCCTGTCAGTGACTTGAAGGGCCATTACCTTTCATTTGTGTCAGCGTGTAACCCCTTTGTCACATACGCCTCTCCGCTCTGCTCCCCCGGACGAGCGTGACTGTCGATGACTGTCTGTCTGCGCCACTGTATCGCCTGTATCGGCTCATGGTGTAAGGCTGACTCATAAATCCACGCTCGGAGCTGACGTTCAGGTTTTTAACAGTGTTGGTGGTGGGCCGTGGCCGCGCACAGTAGCAGCGGGTGACAGAGGTGGAGAGGTCTGGTGGCCGTGACGGGGGAGTGAGCTGGGGGTGAGAAGAGGGTGTCGAGTTACAGGAAAGGAACCCAGCTCCAGAGAAGAAATAGAAAGTTGTGTTTGAGGGAGGGTGCGGCCGCCGGCTGGTCTCGAGGTGTTTCTGGACCACTGGAAATGTTGTGTTGGATTCGGGGACTGGTTTTTACAGCCAGGTTAAAAACTGAATTATTACCAAGATTTGTTTAGTCTTTAAAGTAAGTTTGGTCAACAGTGATAAACGTTTCTCCTGAAACACTTTATTTGAGTGCTTTCCGTCTTTATGTTGGCCCATTATTTCATAAGCTTTAGCTGTGGGTGTAAAAGTAAGAAAAGTACAGCAATCAAGAGTATTTTAAAATTGTATGTTGGTGTTTTCAGAGGTGAGTAGTACTCGGTTACATTTACTCAGTTACATCTACTTTCTATCTACATTTTTCAAGACGTTGTACTTCTTGGAGTAACTTACTGACACCATATTTTAACTGACTTCTTAAATGATTTGAACATTTATGTTTCTTGCACCGCTCCTTCAGATAGTATTTATTTTTATGCTTATCCTTTGGAAACAATGTAAAACATTTTGTCCTTCCAATTTCATGATATTAATTCTGACAGTTAAGATTACTCTTCCTTAAATAGCTATAGCCCCAACTACTTAGTAAATAATATTATTTTGAAGTAACTTTACTCTTTCTTGAGTACAATTTCTGGATACTCTTCCCACCTCCTTATGATTTCTGGCATCACTTTATAATAACTACACCTTAATTTGTCTTAACAAAACATGAACAAAGCCTTAGTTCATAATGAACATAAACTGCATTTCCCATGATTCAGGCTCATTAACGACTTGATTAAGGTTAGAGTGGGATTCTGTGTTATAAATCAGGGTTAGAGTATTAGTTATGTAGTTATTAAGCCTGAATCATTCTTAATAAATACAAATATCTTTGTTTATGCTTTACCAAGTGTAATTAATATAAAGTGTTACTGAAATTCTAATATGCTTGTTGTTGCTTCCATATTTCGTCTTCTGTTCTCTTTTAACGCCTTTAATCTCTTGCTTGTTTCTTTTCAATGCTGTACCGAAAACAAATTGCACCAAATTATTTCATAAAGATTCCCATTTCTGTGATACATTCCTTTTTTTCATGCTATTTGTTCTTGGCTGTGCTTTTGCATAACCGACGTTGCTTGGACATTTCATTCAATAAATATTTGAATTTAAGCTCCAAAATGGCTTGTGATCTATTCATTTCGCCCCAACAAATGCACAGAGCCGTTAAACTCAAAAGCCTGACACCATAAGCTCGTGAACTGAGAGTGGTCCGACCAGTTTCCTGACGACCGCACTTAGGTCGCACTATACTTGGAGCGGCGTACACTCTGCATGTAAAAGTAGTGTATGGTGAATGTCTGGAGGATTAGACGCCCCTCCTTTCCACGAGCTCTCCTGAGAACAGAGCTCTCTCCAGCGCACTCGCACACCTCCCTGGGCCTGGAATCCATCTGAACTGGGTGAAACTCTCCAGAGCCAGCCCTTGTTAGCACATCCTCCTCCACAGCCACGGCCACGGCCACGGCAGCGCTGCACAGGTTTGTAACACGGGCACTACAGTCCAACATGGCCGACCGCGCAGACTCTCCTCAAACATGCAGTGGGAAGAGCTCTAAGTCTTCTTCTTTCTGATGAAGAGGACATAAAGAGCATTAGTGTTCTCCTGCTCTGCCTCTATATGAGCTTTATGTCTCCAAATGTGTTTGACAGATTGGACTTTTTACTTTCACGTTATTCCTTTTGTCCGTATTGGCTGGGGTTGTCACAGTAATTGCTATATCGACTTGAATTCTGGCTCAAAATATACTGCGTGCACCTTTCCTTTGTATTAATAGGCAACTTTTCCTTTTTGTAGAATTGTAGAATTGATGATACTAACTATTTTAGTGTGTCATTTTGCTATTTATTTGTTGCAGCTCAAGTTTTTATGTAGATTGTACATTTAGAAAATAGTTTAATGGGATTATTTTATTGTGTCAGTTACAAGATTATCCTTTGTGATATTTTCTGTAACAGAATATGAAACTTCAAAACGTGTCATCGTGACAAGCCAAGTCATTGCCAATGCATTTATTTCATGATGGAACCATGTATGAATATAAATGGAAATACGGAGGGAAAAGGTAGGATTTTAGGATTTCACGACTTCAGGCAGTACATTTTTCTTAAGAATTTTTAATGTTTCAAATGTATTTACAATGACAATAAACAATAATGGTGTTATTTTGTTTTCTTGTTATACGTAGGCTGTTATAATTGTTCAAAGAGACACCACACGCAGCAGATCCTGACCGGCCTGAGATGAGTCGGACAAAGGACAAACGAGATTAGCAAAGGTCTGGCCTGAACTGAAACGGTATAAGCTTGAGAAATTTCCACAGGGCAGTAAAATGTCTGCCACTTTACTTATTAAGTTTTTAATGTGCGCCATGTGCCGCTGGGACGTTCTCATGAACACTGCTCATTCTCTGTTTGGAATGTGTATATATGTGTTTATTTTAGGTTGCATTGGGAACCAAATTAAAGTCAGTCTAAAACAGAAAAATGCTTTGGGATGAAATGTGCAGACTACTTAGATGAACTGAAATGGCTTCTTTTATATTTAGATTTGAGTAAAACAGAATAATAGACACCTCCCTCAAACTGCATTCTCAAAGTTCTTTCTAATCCTAACTCACGACAGTCATTACAACACGGCGGCACGGTTTTACTGGTGCCATTCATAGACAGGAAACGTTCACCAGTCAAACAGGACCCAAATGACTCGCACTATAAAACAACAGGAAAGACAAAAACCTGCACTATAGGTTTTGTAGAAACCCAACCGTAGCTGTAAAACACTTTATCCAGGTAATAATGCTGGTGTTTCTTGCTGATGTTCGCCCTGCACAGCTTTGCCAGGATGGGATTTTGGTCACAAGGGCAATCTAAAGGCTTTAAGATATAATAACCGTCACAGATTTTATTGTAACTTCACAATTGAAAGTAATATCTTTCTATGAGTGATCGTAATTGTAGTCTTGGTGCAGCTGTGTTTATGGTTGGTTTTCGAGTGTCGTCGGACAAAGCTTTTGTGGACCACGGAGAGAAGTGGTGAGAGAGAAATAAAATTAATACATTTATGTATAAATTTAAATAATAATAATTCATATATATATAGAGAGATTATTTATTCATTTTTGGTTAAACAAAATAAAATAAAAAAAATCTATACTTCTCGTTTCACTGTTTCATTTAGGCCTTTGAAATTAATAAATAAATTCAAATATATATAAATAAACCCATTGATTAATTAATGTGAAAATAAATACATGGAAAATAAAATGAATTGCCTTTTTCTTTCATTTCTTTATAGCCTACTCATAAGAGAAAACTAAATTATTGACGTATTGATGATGAATGTAAACGCTGAAGATCAGAATGCAGCTTTTATTGTTTCAATTTAGCGAAATGGGGACTGTAAAGTTTTATTATGTGCAGTCTTGGGAGGTGGGATCACTCATGTGAGAAAAAGACTGTGTTCATAGATCATGTGGTAACATTACTCTGCTGACAGGAAATTACCTCCATTTCACGTTTTTAACACCAAAGTAGCTCAATATTTATCTGTATATTTGTTGACTCAGCGTGTGTTTTTTTTTGTTTTTGTTTTTTGACTAAATGGCGTACAAGCCTTGACTTGCTTATTACAAGAGCAGATGCTCTGAAATATGCATTACATTAAAATGTACAGCCCAGGCAACAGTGGATTAAACTGATCTCTAATGGTCAGGCCTACTTCTACAGGCCTGTCAGGGTCTTAAATATGCTATTATTATATTATTATTATTGTTTTTGTTTTTTTTTAATTGACACATAACAATAATAGCCCAGTATAGAAATATTTCCATTATAATTTCATAACATATGATATATGTTATTTTAATGGTATTTTACTGTCAACAAAAGCAATAGGGAAGATACTGAGACGTTAAAGGGAAAGTGTCATGATGGCCACGTCTGTGATCATTTAAGGAGGAGGAACTTACCCATTGGCTACAATTGAATTGAAGAGCCATACACGTTGTCCATCCATTTTCATTTGCTCCGCGGGTCAGGAAAACTAGCCCCATGCGCAACAGGCAAATAACAAAACATATTGTATTGGACATCAGCATGTTTAAACTGTTTGTAGCAACCAACACAGAGAAAATAATGCACAAACCTGATCTTATATTACGAACAAATGATTGGAAAAGTTGAAAAGTGGTTGAAAAAAATCCCGGAATGACTTGAATGAGATTGGATCCGCAAGGAGGCGCTGTGTGTCCATGACAGCGCGCACAGTGAAGCTCAAGAGACGGCAGAGCTGAGAGGAACGGGGAAATAAATATATGTAAATAAAAAAATAAAAGAATTCACTGTCAATACATCTTATGTTGGCTATTGGTTTTGCAGCCGGCATATGAAATACATAAAATACTGTACATACATGAAGGGATTCGTGTTTGCGCCCGTTCCAGCGCTGAGAAAAATACATAAAGCCTAATATCCAGAGGTGATTACAAATGAGTCGGTGGAATTAATAAGGTTTTATTCGGGTCTTGTGACAACTGCACATGCTTTATTTGAATCACGGACGCGTGTCTTTCTGACAGTCAAGGTGGACATGTTTTGCATAGCAGCTGCTCCGGGATAACCCCTCCTCCCCGGCCGGGCCGCGCGCTCCCTCTCTCTCCTTCCCTCGCTTCTCGTTGCGCCGCCGTGTGCTTCATTCCAGCGCACCACACCGAGCGAAGCGGACGGCTCTCCACTGCACGAGATACACTAAGGACTCCTTCGCTCAGGGAATAACATCCATCCACACTTGAAGCTAAACCCTATAAAGTGTTGCTTTACTGGAATAACTTGCTCCGGACTACAACATGGTCTGCCTTGTCCATGCGCGGCTGTCTCTGCGTGCGCTTTGACCACAAACTGAAGGATCATTCTCACGGAGACACGAGTGGGAATATTCTCCTGGATGGTAACCACAACCTGGACTAAGGCTGCGTGAACGGGACTGGGGCCCCTCCACACGCCCCGCACAGAAGTGTGCACTTTGAAACGGACACATTGGAGCGCAGTGAAGAGGCAGAGGCAGCTGCTTTTCACGCTGTCGGGTTTTATTTTCACCTGGGACACTCGCGCGAGGTGAATGGGGCTGGAGCTGGGAGACTGACACAGCGGTGGGACACACCAGCGGGACTCAGGCAGCACTTGTGCGCTGTTTGGGGACACGGATCAGCCTGAGGATTCTATTCCCTACTCTCTTATGTGCTGGCTCTATTTACATGTCCGAGCTGCTCGCTTTATGACAATGGATTACGTTCTGCTTTTATGCAGCTTCTTGCTGCCCGCGGTGTCCGCTGTAGAAGGTAAGACATTCTTATATAGTATTTCTCTGCTACATTTAAAAGCGCCCAACACAGACGCGAGTGCCTCATGAAGGGTCAGGCGCATGCCAAAATCCTCACTGTCCAAACAATTCGATAACACATAGTATTATAGTGCACTTTAATGTGTCCATGTGCTGCTTTTAGAAGCTTTATTCTCGCTGTCACTCTCAATACACGATGTGTATCTCCAGTGAGCGCGTTAAACTCAACTCATGCATTTCAATGGTACTTGTGGATTCCCTTTCTTTCCACTCACTTTCACTGCATTTTCTTACACTCGGGAGGAAATAAGCCTCGTGGAAGATCGTGCCGGACTCATCGGGGGTCCAAACCCCGGAGCCCCCCACGGCAGCTCGGCCTCGTGTATTTTAGTCCCACGCGACTCAGTGGCCTTTGGTCATGTACTGACAGTTAAACTAGTCACATAAACATTAGTTTATTTTAAACCGATAACAAATCGTTTAAAAAAAATTGTAATCCAGTGATCAAATAGTGTTTTAAACAATAATAGATTGTTACATATCTGTACAATATCTACTTTTGCGCACAACTTTGATGCTTTTGAAACAGCATGACTTACTGAAGCACTACAGTAGCTTATGTCTTTTTTGTTGTTTTACATTGAGTGAATAGATCTACATCTGAGTCCAGAATCCAGTGTGTGATGCCAAATAAAATCTGGGACACTGTGCCATTGGCCCAGAATTGTTTCATCGCTCTTTTTCCTGGAGCGAGTCGCGCATATTGTCGTTTGAAATGTCTGTCTCTCACATAAAGTCAATGTGCTGCTTGGAAATACATGGACAGACTGTGGACCATGTCAGACTTGAGTTAGGCTTTTAATAAAAGACAGGGCGCCGCTCACGTAATTTATTATTTTTTTAAATTTTCTTCTGCTGAACAAGGGTCGATGAAGCTTTCAGTGGTGACTCCAAATGAGACGAGGAGTTTGTAGTTTTGTGCCTTTCCTCGGGGAGACAAGGAGACAAGGAGCTCTGGTGCTTCCTGAATCAACATGTTGGTTTGAACTGTTTTACACTCAAACCGGACTGTCGCGTCCACTGTCCGGTCTGAGGTGTCAAAACACACACTCACACTGAAAGTTAAAATAATTCTGCCCTTATCTAATCAAACAGCTTGTTGTACTCTTATCTTCAGATAACAATGCGCACGATTAAAACTCCACACATTTCCTGTTGTATCACCTCAAACCACCCAACACAAAAGACTGAAAACTTTAACAATTTCAAAATTATTTAAAAATATATTTACTGTGGCGTCTGTGCATTAACTTTTCCCATCAAGTTTTGGTGTCTATAAAATCAGTAAAGATCCCTCACTTTACCCCCAAAGGTCAGCGCATCACAGCCGAAAAACAGGCTCTAAACCCGGGTTCAAATGGACGCTCCGTGCGGGGACAGGCCTAGTCCAGGGGCAATAGCCCGTGCTGAGTTTTGCGTGTGATCTCTATCCTGCTAGTTGTCTGACCCAAAATTAATCAACGTTTTCATCAGTCTGAAAAAAGTTTTATGAAGTTTTTAGTTGATTTATTGAAGACGTGGAACTTTTTGGAGTTTAGCTCAAGTCCTGTTTCGGACCCGTGACCTGCGCGTATGTGTGCCTCACCCGGGCGACAATGGCCCAAAAGGAACGCCCAACAAAGTTTATTTAATTATTATTATTTTTTTATAGATATATTTCGTCTATTTTTTGTACTGTACATACAAATTTGATTTTGGAAACTTCCATAAGGCTTGACCATGTGAGGATGCGTGTCTTTACCTTATAATTAATTCATAAGGCCACCATTACGCGCCCCTTTAACCGTGACTTCATTGTACATGGATTAAACTCGTGTCTTTGCGTGTCTATTCGCTCTTTTAAGGTTTGTTCTGTTATTTAGACAACTCAAATGTTGTACTCATAAAAACTTATCTCAAATAGGAAAACTTTCTTTAACGTAGACTTTTTGATGTACAGTAAATGTAAAAGAAATGTCTTTTTTCTGTCTTATGAGCAATGTTATAAGCACTAAAGTAGAAAGTAGAAATACATGGGTTGAATAAATTCCCTAGGTGCTTAGAGCTATTGAACTTGCAGCTGATCTCAGTGGCAAAAGACAAATTGAGCCGATGACAGTGGTGCGTAACAGGGCCACCGTTTTGTTTCCTCTCTCGCTCCCTCTGATGCAAAGATTAAAAAAAAAAAAAAAAAAAAAAAATACGAATGATGTACAACCATTTACATAAAGACCATTAAATTGTGCCTCTATTAATATGAAAGACTGACTATGCGTTATCTACGTGTGCATAATTGATATAACTCATAACTCGTTTGCCATTATCCAAAACTATTGCCCCCAAACTTTCCCATTAGCTTTCTGCCTAAACTTTGACAAATCGTTTTTTTTTTTTTTTTTAAATTCTCAGCAAAAAGTATCCTTCCTGGCTGCATCTATATATATACAGATACTGAAAAAGCTGTTTATGTTTTTTTTATGTGGGTGAGTTTACGCCTCCATGGGAGTTTTCCTGCGCCTCGCGTTTTGCACTTGGCATCTTGCTCATTAAATCTGCACCGTTTGTACCGAGACTCGAAGTTGTAGTAGAATAGGGGGGGATTCTCTTGGCTATTACTGCATTTACCAGCCTAGTGCAAGCTCGTTTGGTCGTGATGTTTTTGCATAACAGACGCAGGCCATTACAGCCAATCACACGCACGCAAGCCCATCATCAACTCAAACGCAAATCCAGCGCGGGGCGGGTAAAAACTACAACTCTTAAAAATCCGTGCACTGGTCTAAAGTTGAGTCTCTTGCTGAATTCCTCGGAGTCGTCGCGGGGCCATGTGTCCAGTCGGTTGGGGCAGCAGCGGGCCTTCATGTGCCAGGCGTTATTTATGAGCGCAGCAGCAGCAGCTTGTGTGGCCCGAGCCCCACTCAGGCGCTCACAATGCCGCCCTCACATCGCCCTAAAGTAAAGTTAACTCCGGGAGCTCCTCTGCATAAATTCGCGGGCAAATCACTGGGCAAATGTACTTAAGGTCACAATTGCGGTGACAAAAGACGCCATTAGTGATCCTTTGCTGGCAATTACACTCAGCATTGAGAGGGGGGAAACTGCGCTAAAGCGACGCTCAATTTGCAATAGAAAAGCAACGTCATTGTACAAATGGAACAAGCTGAGGTCGACAAAAACACGCAGGGTTATTCACTTTTATTCACACTAGTTTGTTTGAGGTTTAGAGTCATTTCTAACCTTGGTTTTAATTGGTAAAAACAAAAGTGTGGTGAATATGAACAGATTTATTTGGTATTAAAATACACAACTATCTAATTACAATTTCAATGAATTAATTAATTATTATATTTGATGTCACAAAACGGTCTGAAATGCAGTAAAAGTAAGCTTAATATAGGCTACAATTGGTTGCAATAGCTACAATACATATTTTTGAGCCAAAATATTATGACATATGCAAATGTGTAATTAATTAATTATTATTATTATATAAATATATATTTAAACATGCATTTAATTTAGAATAATAACACATAAAAATAGTTACCCTGCCAATAATGTGTTTGCGTCACTTACCAAAAAAAAAACAACTCCAAATAAATTAAATTATTTGAACAAATGAATAATAAATGAATATGGATCAAAAGTTGTTATATGTTTTACTGTATCTTACAAACAAAAAACATTCAAGTGTTTTTCTTTTGCGTTCAAGTTGACCTAAAATCCTGGCCACAGTCACTAGCCTTATAGACAGCCATTTTGAACAGATGCACCATAACTTCTCATGGGCTGGTTAAGGACACAGGCAGCATATGACGACATGTTGAGTGCCTGGAGAAATGAAATGTGGGGAAAGCAAAGCAGCATCGATGCGTTAACTTTGAACTATAAGGGCAGAGAGAGCAGGGAACAGTTGACTGACTTAACAGACATGCCTGCAGGACGCCTCTCCGGCACCTACTGCTGCTTTATGGCCCAAATGGTGGCACAGAACTATTCCCCGAGCTGGAATTTCACATGAGGGTAATCAGCAGCCGTGTGCGCTCCACCAGACCAGCTCGGCACAGAAACAAGCATTAGTTTGTGATGTTTACAGTATTTGACAATTATAGTTGACGTCCAAAGAAAATTACACTCATAGTTTCCTGTCCTTGATGTGTTAGACATATATTTTGTGTATTCAAATGATTAAAGTCTGCTACAGCGTAACATGCATTGAGAAATGGTTGTAATCTTTATCACAATGCTTGAAGTTTAATTTCACTAAAAGGAAATAGAATATATACATTTCGATATTTACTTACCGTATTTTCCGGACCATAAGTCACACCCTTTTTCATAGTTTATACTTATATACTTATACTCCAGAGCGACTTATATGTAATATTATTCATACTCCAGTGCAACTTATATGTTTTTTTTTGTCTCTATTATACATTTTTTGGCTGGTGCGACTTATACTCCGGAAAATACGGTACTCTTACTTCCACTAAATTATTACATTGTTATAGACTCCGGAAACTACATTGTATGAGAACTATCTGCAAGCACTTTGAATCAATCTCAGAACTTGTAACTTGTCTCATACATTATGAAGTTTTCGCCAGCCCAAAGCCCAAACACTGCATTGAAAACCAGAGACATGTTGAAGAATCTCTCAATAAATCATCGTGACCATTCCCTAGCATACACTTTAATATACTTTTAAAGGCAGGTCTTTTGGCGCCGCGTGTTTCCAGCGTGTCTGCGTGGCGTGCTTTCAGTACACATGGGCCAGGTCAGCTCGGCGTCTTGACAGAGGGTTCTTGTGAGATGGCAGGTCCGGGTCTCACGGCGGAGTGAAGGAGCCGGGGGGGAGAGAGAGAGCGAGTGCGAGGGAGGGAGAGATCCGATGTGTCTCGGCCTGCCCCCTGCTGCACACATGCTGCTGCTGTCTGAACCCAGCCAGCCAGAAAGACGAGCGAGAAGGGGGGGTTTGAGGGCCTACAGTGCAGCGGGGGCATGGGCCAAAGCTCTCGTGGACCTTCTCCCCATGTTAGATATAAAAACTGTACTTTACGGCGTAGTACACGAAGGATATGTAGGAGTTAAACTTTGTCATGGTTGATTTGTGTTCCTTTGTGCATGGAGGATGTGTATGAATGTGCTTTTATAGTAAGGTTAAAACCGAGCCGTATTTATTAATGGTCAATATGATAGTGCTGTAGTCCACTAAAGAATTTCTAGGTCAACTAAAGATTGAATAGTCGACTAAAATGGGGGCGTGTATATAGCGTGTGTGACCTAAACAGCATTCACAACACTACAACCAGATGACAGTTTGTGCAAAAAATACTATTTATGCAGAATAGTACAAAGAAACGGTGTGTTTGTATGTAAAAATCTTTAGTAAATCTCCTTTTCGCAGATGTTCTAAATAAAATCATTACTCAATACATTTTGGTCGACTTAAGACACCATTGACAGATTAAACGACAAAATAACTGAAGTACTGACAGACATACCATATATAGTATACAACATGAAGTCAGAAGTGAATGTACAAAAATTCTACTCAGTGCAGATATAAAAAGTCTGTGTAAATACAAGTTTCATCGACTGCCAAGGCCAACCATTTTTCCTTCTTAACAATAGCTTTTCTAAGACAATAAAACTCCAGGGATTATACCATTCCCGCTGCAAATAAAAATAACCAATTTGAAGATGTGTATATTCAAACAGTCCAACTGTTACTCAGCACGGCTCAGTGTCAAGCATAAAAACAAAACCACTCGTCCAAAACATTTCCAGATATGTTCAGAATTGACAACATATTTTAACGTCAACAGTGAATGCTTTCAAATGTAATAGGTCTTATACATTTGTTGAGCAGAACATTTTTGTGGACTGCTTTTGATCGTGCCACCCTCGTCTTTATTAGTTAGACATTCTTTTAACACGCCTTGAGCTGATGGGGCAGAAAGAGCTCTTTGATATTTGTCTTCGAGGAAATGGCCAGTTACAACTGCATTGAGATTGGATGCTGGTGTAAAAGGGTTGGCCTGGGGGGAGAGAACAGTGGTATCACCTGGTTTTGAGCCTTGGTCGGTCTTGTTAGAGCAGAAAATACAGGGGACCAAAGGGGGGAAATGGTAGGGAAGTTTGTGTGCTCATTTAAAACAAATTGATGGACTTCGTTTAACATTTATCACACGCAAATAGTTTATAATGTCCACTACCAAAGAAGACATTTTCTCTATTTGTAGATTTGTGTCTTTTTTTTTAAGCAGAGAGTAGTAATACAATGATGTGATACAAACCTTTTTATAATTGGTCAAAAATTCTGTGTTGTACCCCTTGTTTTGAGAGGATTAATGTTGAGAATATCTTTCTGTTTTGCTGTCGACCGAGTTAGAATTAATAGAAATTCAACCTTTTTCTTTGCCAAACCTAAAAAAAATACTTTTCTCTGTTTCTTTCTTACTTTGAACCAGTCAGCGCAGTGACTCCATCATAGCATTTCCAGTGGCAGCAGTTCTAATCACACATGACCTTTTGTCCTGATATTTACACATTCCCCATTGGATGCGACTGCCTCCGGGAGATACCACCAGCTGTGTTGTAGCTCTTGTTTAAAAGTCTAAGCTACAATGACATTGCGAGTGAGGAAGACCAAATGTGAAGGTGCGGACTGGTATTTATGGCCCCATGGGACACCTGTGCTTTT
Source organism: Eucyclogobius newberryi (assembly GCF_026437365.1). Lineage (NCBI taxonomy): Eukaryota > Metazoa > Chordata > Actinopteri > Gobiiformes > Gobiidae > Eucyclogobius > Eucyclogobius newberryi. The sequence goes on along the minus strand of NW_027316532.1, from coordinate 28,344,301 downwards.
GGAAACTTTGGAGAGGTGTGAAGAAGTGCATGTGTGGCTGTTTTCACAAGCGGATACGAGCGTGCGGTTCAAAATATTTGTGAATGGGAAGTGCTCTGGGGTTGAGAGAGAGAGAGAGATGTGACTAGACCGTAGCTTTTTGTCATGGCAACATATCACACATCCTACATATAAAACAACAAATCACATTAGTCTATTGGGTTTATTTGTTTGTTTTGTGTCACTACAGGCAATTATTGTTGTCAAAACCTACCCATTAGCTTCAGTTTTGTCACATCATTGTCCCAAACCACCACTGCCACCAAACGAGCCAATAACTTCCATTTAGCCTGTGCACCGGATAACACGGCAATTATTGTATGGCTTGACATAATTTCTCGACCGAAATTGCCTCCTTTATCTGCAACTATGATCATAAATTGCCTCAGATTTCCTAGATAGCCAAATCCTTAAATTACTTCACCCCATGGAGCATGTAAAAAGCGCATATCCTACATCTGCGCTTTCACAGTGGTAATTGTAAGCCGTGATTTAAAAAGGAATTGACAAAAAAAAGCCCACGAAAGACTAATTGCAGCGAGTCGGATGAAAAGTGTCGGACAATATACGCCGCCGCCCGCCTCCCCCTGTGCCAAGTCAGGCCCATGAACAGCCCCCGGTCGCCCTGTTACACCCTATGGAAATTCCATCTTGACCTTTCAACTCTTGTCCCACACACACACATGCGGGCTGCTATTGCACACGCATGCATATTACCTCTTCCCCATACAAAATAGCCTCTCTTAAGTTCTAACGCCGCTCTGCTAATGAATCAATCAAGCTGGTTCCATTCAGTTGGCTGCTGTCAGGGCCAATCGATCAGCCCGTGTCCCAGCAGAGCAGCGGAGGGCTTAGAGGCAGAGAGAGGGTCCCAGTTCAAAGATGTTTCTTATCTACTTTGGTCTGGGTAGAAATATTGCAAGCAGCAGCGTGTATGTGCGGCCTGAAATGAAAGAGTAAAAGAAGGGATTAAGAAATAGATCAAGAAGGAAAGATATCTTCTGCCGGAGTTGTGCGCATGGGACCTGACCTTGATTTTACCTGTATGGGATGAATGGATTGGTATGGATAGTTTGGAGATGGTGTAGAGCTGACTGGTGGATGTTAGCCAAGCGGAAACGAGGAAACGCGCATCTTTCGGTGATGTATCAGTCGACTTTGCGGTTTCACCCTCTACATTCTGGCTCCGGGTGAGCAGTGCACTTTACGCGTCCAAATCTTATGCATCCTACTGTGTCAAAGTCGAAGAAGACATCAGTTTTGCAGTGGTGCAAAGTTGGATGATATTTTGGGGGGTATTGAATGAGAAATAGCAGTTCTGTTTTGGTTGACGGTTCAGTATGAGGCCAATATAGTAAGGTTGGCTACTTCGAAATGTCGTTAAGGAACTTCTTGGTGTGTCAACTTTTGAAAGAAACTAGCAGTGTTGGAAGTGCGTGGGTTCGTAACCATATCTGCAGGCTTTGTGGGTTGACAGGCAGCTGAACTTTCATATGTCATGTGCCTTCATTGTCTCATAGAACAAAACCGCTAGCTAAAATAACGTGTTGGCAATCATAGTCACCATTATGCACTGTTTACTCTGTCTTCTTCCACCCCCTGGAGTCTCCTCGGCCTTGACTGTTTCAACTATAATCTTTTGACTCGTATCTTCTAACTGCTGGCTTGTCATCTTTCATCATATGTTGTATTTTATTTAGCATTCAGCCCACTGGCTCCATCTCCTGTAACTGCTCCTCCAGCGATTACACAAATTGAAGTATTCTTATCCCGTCCTTGTTATTGTGAGCCATTTTGATAGGAAAACCCTCAACAACCACAATAAAAAAAAAAGCCAGGAGACAGATGCTATTTACCGCTGAGGTCCTTTGTTGTTGCCTACCTGATAAGGCCTTGATGACCACAATGACTCTACAGAGTGTAATGTTTCTCACAGTAGCACACCGGGAAAACAGCGCATCGTTTCCTCTGATTTAGATGTCTTTCCATGTTAAACACCAGACGACTGTCGGTGTAAAGAGTAAAGCATCCAATGGATAATGGTGTTCTGTGTCCGAACTGAACAGGCCTTTTTTTCAAGAGATCAAAGTCAACTAGGAGACTGCAACCCAATCTCCTGCCTTGGATAACATAGGGATCCTAAGTGAGAGAAACTTGAGGTGTCGTGGTTTAAAATACCTGAGACACACCACCTCCATGTGTGAAAACAATTGGCAGATACACAAAAGTGCGAGCACAGAACACAGACTGGTGTCAGATAACCTCGGGCCAGATGGGAGCAAATGCAGCGGCAACATGGAGGGGGGGGTGTGGGGGCGCAATGTTTATGGCGCTAATGTCAGGAAGGGGGTTACCAGAGCAATACCTCCTGCGCTACATTTGGCCCCTGTAAATCTCCGGGGATGCTGAAACTAAAAGGACGGCGATGATTAGAGAATCAATTTGACCGGCCATCAATCAATGCCGCCGAGATGGACAGGATTGCTGCGGAGAGCCCATCCCTTGGAATCAGATTGGGCTCGGGCCTCTGGAGATTCACGCCCTTTCTTCACGCTTTGTTAATTAAGCGTCCAAGCTGCCCCTCGCACTTACTTATTTATGAATCTTGGCTTTAACTGATACCGGAGCCCACTCGGTCCTCACTAATTAGTCCCTCACGAATGGCCTTGCTTCGAGATAATCCATACAAATTCAACAGCGCCCACCGATTCCTATTCTTTCCGTGCACCCTCGGACCAGCGACGCCCACTTGACCTTGGCGTCACGCAAGCGGCATTGCGTGGTGTTGCCTTTCTGGATAAAGTGGCCCGGTTGGGATAATGAGACAACACTTTAAAAAAATCAATTTCCATCTGGGTCCGTCTAAGTAATTCCTCACCTGTTCATTACGACTAAAATAGAGCAGCATGGATGTTTTAAGTCTCAACACTTATTAGTAATGAATGAGACCTTGACAGAGAAAAGCCGGATTTATCTGCGTGGCAACACTCACCGGGAATAGCCTACTTTTTACAGTTAAGGCGATTTAGTCGAAATTCAATTGAGATTCAGTCATTTCTAATCGTCAAAAGAGATGCTTTGTTCTTTTGAGAAGTCTACACCCATCAACAAAAGCATCAGGTTCAGACATTGTGGGAAGAAATTGATATATGTTTTAGTTAAATTGTAATGATTCACAGTCTGTATTGTTTATGATCAGAAAATTAATACCAGAAGCCATTTTATTTGATTTTAATTAGACGACTCAAATTTGAAGTGAAAAACGACTTAGTAGTGCTGTAGTTGACCAAAAAAATCTTTAAAGACGACGTATCTGACCCAAACTGCACTCAAAAGACCACAACCAGCACAGAACTTGGTGCAAAAACAACTTTTAGTTCGGAAAAGTACTAGAACATGGTTTATTTATTCATTAAGTACAACGGCAAATCAAACTCAATACTCTCACCCAAATCCCCTGCTCTCTCCAAATCCTTGTAATCTACACAACATAATTACAGGACCAATGCAAATTTTGGTCGACCGTCACCGTCAACCAATGAATCGACTAAATGACTAAATTCTTACGGCCCTACCGACATCCTGTCCCATTTACCGCTGAAGTGGCAGCTCAGGGTCGCTCAGCCCGTCCACCTGGCCTTGTGCCGTGTGCTTCGAATGCCATAAACACAGATTCTGACTCAGATTTACTGTGTGGAAGCCCTGGGGATTCATTTAGATTCTACCCACTTGGTCTGTTTCAGGGTCAGGGCTGATGACTAACCAGGTCTTGACCCTGTCTGCTGCATAACTGACCCCACCTGCTCGCCCCGGACCACCTGCATCTCTCCTGCGGGTCAAGGGCAATCTTTACGGGATGCATTTCAACACCGAGAATATATGGGCGGCGCTGGTATTTTTAGATGTTCCAGTTGAATAGTTGCTATTTTCTTTCCATACTTCCTTGCCACTGGCCTGAACAGATCCGTGCTAATGGTTGAGTTTAGGCATAAACACTGGGATTGTTATTTTTTAACTATGTTGGCTACGAGCTATGGTACACGGATCAGAATAAGCCAAGTGGGCGGGGAAAGTTTCAGGCAGTCATAAAAAGTTAAACATTGTTTTTCTGGAATTCTTCAAACTAAAATGTATAACAAAATCCTCATCTTATTTTTCAGCTCGCCATTATTCAAATTTACCTCGGAAGTGAAATGAGCAGTGTTTAATTTGTAGACCCTCTATTGACTTTCTAGTGTCTGACCTTTATAATCATTGACCCCTAAAAAGCTCTGCACAAACAAATCCATGCGCCTTCGATTTACTTTCTCTCATCAATTTTTAGCTTAACAACATTAACTGCATCTTTCATTTTGTTTTTAATGGAGTTTACAATACCTCTGATGTGTACAGCGAGGCAACATTTTAGTGCTCTGATTATTGAGCGAAGAAACATCACAATACGGTTATTCACAGTTATTGACACATACAACAAAACAAAAGTGAAATCCTTCATTTTCTTTCATTTAATACAGTACATTAATGATCCAATATATAATGCAAAAGTAAAGTGATACAAACAGCCGCATAAAAAGCACTGTACTTTTTTTTCTGGACAGATTGAATTGAAATTTAGCTTCGAGATTACCGTATTTTCCGGACTATAAATCGCACATTTTTTCATAGTTTTGGCCGGGTTGCGACTTATACTTATATTTATACTTATATATTATACTCCGGAGCGACTTATATGTGATATTGTTTGTTATTTTCACACTTGCAACCACATTTCATACTCCAGTGCAACTTATATACGTTTTTTCTTCTATTATGCATTTTTTGGCTGGTATAGTCCGAAAAATACGGTACTTGGTTTATGGTTAATATGGTAAATAAGTTAAATGTCTGCACTTGGCTTGCGTCAATCAATAAAGGACTGAAAAAAAAAAAAAAATTCAGAACAGTGCATTAAGTCATGAAATTAATATTGTAGCTTCAACATTTGTGAATGTCTATTTTGGACATTGGCTGGTGCGACTTATACTCCGGAAAATACAGTATTCGTTTTTACTATTTACCAATACACACTGATCTGAATAATCACAACTGTCGATTAACCTTGACATCCCTACGACAAATCTGCAAACCTGCTGCTACGCTTAATCAAAACCTTAAACCACGGAGTTTCTCCAGGCGTCGAAGTTCCCGCAGTAGTCTGACCTCGAAGTGTGAAACCTCTGAGCCCACCTCCGCACGCATGTAAACACCGCTGGAGTTCACTAGTGCTAATTTGGCACCTCTCTTCCACTCCTGAAGCTCTGTCTAAATCCCCCCCCCCCCCCGCCGTGTCATTTCTCTCAACACAGACGCAAAACTACTTAGATCTCATTCTTAACCTCATAAGGAGCAAACGCACACGCAGACGAAGCAGACAGGCTCACCTTGTCAGGACATTAATCAATCGGTGCCCGGCGGCATTGTGGCCAGAGCTCCTGATTGTGGAGGCAGTTGTGGTGAAGGAGGGGGTCGCCGGTGATACCCTGCTCCCTTTAACTGCCAGCATTAGTTACACATCAATGAAGAGAGTGAATAAAACATTAGCCAGCGTTGGCCCATAGTCCTCTTACAGTTACAGACTAAGTTACAGATGACTATATAGCAACTATTAGGCCTCACTCCTTTTGAATGAGCAGAAATGAGTGTAAATGTACCTTATGAGATGTAAATGTTATTGCTAACAAGCGTCATAGTCAATTGTAATACTTGTAAAAAACAACAGTGATTGTTTTTTTTTCCCATTTTTGATTTGGTGAATCATATCATATCTGCAAAAACACCCCACAAAATAAAAAAAAGGATGGAGTGGATGGATGTCATATGTTTCCATCAAATGTTTTCATGTCGATCCAAACCAAATATTATATATTTGAATGATCTGTTTTAAGTTTATTTAACAAAACAAAAATATTAAAATGGAAAAAAAGTCTCATAATATATTCAAATTTAAAAACACCAAACAAACCTTTTTTATTTAGTATTTTTTAGATGGTTTTATTGCACTAAAATGTATAAATACCATGTTCTAGCTTGCATGTTCACAAACCTGACTCATACTTTACTTCAAATTCCACAGTAACGCATATATCTGCATGTTTTTAACATTCTATTTCCATGGAATTGCAGTTGATTTTCTACCTCCAGAAAGTTACATACTGTAATTTTAGTGCATTTTAGTGCATTTTTCAAAAATGAGATTAGATTAAATTAGAAGGATTTGCCGAGCCCTGCACACAGTCCAAGTCCTGTGCATGTAAACACACTGATTAGGGTTAGCGAGACATTCTACATCGGGGAATAAAACCAGTCTAAGCTTCTCTGTGGGTTAGATATAAAGATAAAAGTCCACATGTGTATTCTGTTGTGTAGTGCGAGTGTGTGCGGCAGTAATGGTGCATTTGTGTGTCAGCCAGCGCTGCTAACCGCTACATGATTTATTCCCTCTGTCTCTGCTGTTGCTGTCTGGGGCCCTGAGTGTGTTATGCCAATGCACAGAGGTCTTTATGTAATTGAAGTGGGCCGGTGAAACCCCCTTACCATATGGACCTCAGCAGCTTTGGGTGTCTCTCTGTCCATCCGTCAATTTCTCTTAATTGCCAAAAGCCGGGACAGCGCTGCCACTATCTGTCCGGTCGGTTCTCCATAGGTTAAGCGCATTAATATTTAATAAGACAAGGGACAACCCCGATCCCTGGCCTATAGGACTGACCAGATACTGACCAGGAGAGGTAATGGATTTACACTGCAATCTCAAATATTGAATTCTGTCAGCACTATTTTCGTTCTGAAGTAGAAAAAAACAACTTGGGAATATTTGGGTTTAGAGGTTACTACAGCTACTAATACTACTATTATTGCTACTACTACTGCTGCTGCCGCTGCTACTGCTGCTACTACTGCCACTACTAATACTACTACTATTCCTTCTACTACTACCCATGTTGCTTAACTTAAAAACAAACAGACTAATAAATATGCCACAATATCAAAGTGTAGTGTTTATTGTGAGAAGAAAGATCACGACCGGGAATCAGTGAAATCCTTATTTTGCTTTCGTTCACTCGTCTGGGGGTTTATGAAATCAAACTTTCTGAATGAAAAAATAAAAGTAGTAGTACATTTTATGAGCATACTGTAGATTGAACTGAAATTACTCGTTGTTGCTGCTCACGATTATTATTTTTCCAATTATAGTGTGACCTGTACCATTATCGATTAACAGAATACTTCCTTACACATTAATCGCATTTTCCTCTCATATTGATCAGAATGTATGAATTTACACATTTGTTTAGGTCAGGCAGGAATGTCTTTTTTATGCAAAGATGACCAGAAGCAGCTGAAACATGTAAAGCTGGTAAACAAACACGTATGTCTTATTTTAATGTAGCATGAGAGTATTTGCAGGGTCAAAACGGAGTCCCATCTTGTAAATATGAAGGTACATTCTCCTACCGGCGCTGGCAATGTCACTTTATATGGATGGCTCTGCTCTCCTCTGGCGGTGCTTCTGCTGCTTCATTACTGTTGCTTTCAGCCGCTAAAGAGGCAAAGTCCATTTACACAGAGGAGGTCTAACAAGTCAAGTTATTACCGCAGCCAAGTGTGAGATTAATTAACTTGGGTGCCGATTAGGAATGCAGGTCCAGAGAGAATTGTATGAAGGAATTTGCAAAAGCCGGACAAATTCGGTATAATAATGATTTGGTAAATACACGTTTTTCGCATATTAACTAGAGACACCTGGAGATATCCACCAAGACAAGAATACAACGTGAAAGTTTGTTTTAATTCTATTCTTGAAGCAAAAAACAAGGCAAAAAACAAACAGTTTCCTCAACCAATCTCAATATTTTTTCTAATTTGAAAAGGAATCTCATCCAAATTCAACCAACAATTAAGACAATGTTAATAGAAGAGTAACCGCACGAATTACATGATATTTTCTGTGCAAAAAAAGGAACAAAACAGCACTAACATCTAGAAAGGGGATACATTTGACAGGAACCGGAGTGGCGGCTATACAATTTATATGTCATTGTGTCAGCGCATAATTCCAGTGCATAAAAGCAGAACAACAAAAGCAGCTAATCCGTCCATCTCACTGTGCATTTGATATAATGACAGCTGGTATGCAAGCATTTTGTCTCTATCCGATCATTCTTGGCATCTGCGGATTCTCAGGTTCCGACTTTTAATTGTTTTCCAAAATGCGCCACTCCTCGCTGCTTTCCGTGTCACCTTACAAAGACGGACATATTTGCTGTGCGCGATCCCTGTGTGATTTGCGTGGCGGTTAGCGAGCGGGGCGTGCCAAGTGCCAGCGCTCTGACCTGGTTACATTCCAGACTCCATGTAGATGCCCCGTAGACTTAACCCTTTGTTCTTTTCCGTGTCTTTGACCACGACGGCTAATGACCATTGAAGTCAGGTAAAGTGTAACAAGCTCGGCGCATTCTTAACACGCTGATGTGAAGCGGTCGGCTCGCCCGCCGGGGGACCGTTTGAAGTCACCTGGTCGTCCTTATTCTTTAAACAGAGGTTAGCGGAGGGGCTAAGACATAATTACTCGTCCCGTGCAATTCCCAACGCGACGTTTTGTCTCTTCCCTCAGAGACACTTCCCGTAATCCTCCTCTCAGGTAAATGAGGGCAGACCTGCAAAATGAACATGACCACTGGAGATAATTGACTTCATAATTAGCCTGCAATGTCTTGATAAATCACCGACGTCAGGTAACTATGTGGGAGGAGTCGTGATTAAAGCTTATTTTTAAAAACATGCGCGCAAGAGTTTGAGTCAAAGGGAACATAGACCAATTGTAAAACTGGGAAAGGTCATTCCAAGTGCCAAGTTATTACGAGATCCTTTTAAATCTGACATAAAAACACACTTCACTCACTTGGGTTCAATCCGATTCACAGAAATGTACCGCGCATAATAAGTTACTATGTTGACTTCTTGTTCGATGAATAATAGATGGAGCAATATTTTTGGGGCTTTTCATTTCAAAAAGGGGGATTTTTTAAAATATATTTTGTGATGCTGTGTAAGGCTAATAACAATAACTTAAAGAACTCCTTTTATAATAACTACCACTGCTTCATTCTGCCTTTTAAAAAAATGATTGTAGCTTTTTACGATATGGTTTATTTACAAAACCCTGTGAAATGAAGCAGTTTCAACATCAGTGTGAAAGTTTCTGTAGCAACGCCATACTTCAAAATGAGTTATCACGCGCTTATAAGAATGAACGATTAAAAAATGGTTTCCTCATTGTCCTGTCATGTATAATTTGCGTAGCATCAGAGCTGGGACGGTTTCCTCTACGAACAAAAAACAAGCGCTCGGATTCCATATCCCTTCCCCTTTAAACCAAAGCCCATTAAACCACATGCTGTTTTAATTGGGCGACTGTATTGTAGAGATAGTGGTGCATGGGAGAATACGGCTAGATTGACTGTGTGTTTGCGGCGAGCGAGCCTATTCAAACAGAAAGCTGGCTACTAAGCCCTTTTCTAATGCAGCTTACCCATTCAAAAAGCCACGGTTTTCATTCAGCGCCCGCTCTTTCTCTTTTATGGGCCGCTCCCCTTGTGAACAAACACCTTTATTTGTGTATGTGTGAACCTCTGTGTCATTTCCCAACCCCCTTTTGCTTATGTTTTTGTGTTTAAATAATACTTATCGTGATGGGTGCGCATTATGTAAGTATACAGTAGGTTTCCCATGCGACTGGCTGCTGTGTGTTGAATCAGCCGTCGCCGACACACACAATGGCCCCCGAAACCTGCTATTAGCGAAGTGAGGTAAGCGCCGTGCACAAGCAGCAGCAGACAGCACAATATAACGCCTCCCATTGAGTAAAGCGTCTCGGTGTCTATGCTCCCGTCTCAAACGCACACATAATCACCAATTTCCCTCCGACGTTGATGTTTATTATGTTTTTTTCTGCAACAAAACCATTTTTTGCACACTGTTTCTCTTCTGAAAGGGACACGTCATGGCTCCTGAGGACAAGTCTCTGCTGTTTAGTGCCGTGACGATATAAAAACATCAAAATGTTGAAACCACATTGATTATTAAAAATGTTTTGTTCTATTTAATGTAATTTCCAACTCAAAATAATAGTCTTTTCTCTAATATTACTAAATGTGGTTTAAAGAACATCTTAGACTCAGTCCTAATTATGTTCTCTGTATTAATATCATTTTTAATTAGTTTCTATTTTTATACAGAGCGAAATTTTCAAGTCATTTTCAACACAAAATTGTAGTACTTTCTTTATGTTATCATGAGGTCCTCAAAATCCTTCAAAAACTGCCCAGGAAACCTCACATTTTGTCCTGTTTATGTGATATTTTAGCATTGATCCTCGCTCAAATTAACCACTATCTACTGCAAGTTTTAATATCTGTAACTAGTATCTGATTTGCGATACTTTTGACAGCTCTAGTATTTGGGTATTAACTTTTTCATCTGAGTTAGACAGTCCCACTGTCTTCTACACTCTCTATTGGGTTGTGAAAGAAAATTAGCACATGAGTAGCAGTGTAGAAAACAGAAATCAACATAAGAAGAACCAATAGAAACAGCCCTTCCTGACGCAGCAGTACACTACACAGCAGACCAGACACTGTGCTCTAGTGCTCTATCCTGGACCACTCTATTGTTGCGTTGGCTTTTTTATCCCTATTTGTCCTCTGTCCTGCTTTGTCCCACTGTTGAATGCATTCTGTCCTTTGCTCTGTCCCCTTTCCCCTTTCTTCTTTTTGCTTGAAATCTATGGAGACTGCGGTTATAAATGCACTGCTCACGTCACGGACCACCACACCCAACGCTGGGAATTAATCTGTTTTTCCTGCTGTTAAATCTGCTTTGCTAACCCCGCTTTCATCTCTGCAAATACAGCTAAATACAGCGTTGTCCAAAAGTTGTAATGTGTATGCGTCTTTGAATCGTAAACCAAAGAAACACAGTGATGTTACTCATCAAATCACAAATAATTATAGTTTTAGTTTAACGCTGTGATTCAAAGGAGATTTGGCCCCGAACTAAAGGATCCTCAGATTTCCACAATATCTTTTCTTTTATCTTTACATGCTTTATTTGTTTATTCATTTGTTCGTTTATTATTTTTTTGTGTAAATGTTCAGTTTATGTTCATGTTCAGTTCAGTTCATTTCAGTTCCTGTTTAGTCTTTATTTGAAGGGAAAATGTAAAGAAACGGTTAACTAATAAAAGATGTTCTGCACCAGATTATTACTAGATAGTTGGAACGTTATTGTGACAATTTTATTTTTTTACATCTCTAAATATTCTTCTTGTTAGCTTATACACTATAGAGTAGGTATATTATTAAAGGAGTATATTTTTTGGTGTTATTTTCCTGGAATGTTACATCATATCTATGGAGACAAAGAGGTGGCACCGCCAGGTCAAGTTCTTCAAAGTAGAGCATTAAAAACATCTGTAATGAATAAAAAGTCATAGAAATGTTGAATGTAGAAAAGTCAAGGCCGCCCGCTGGAAAAGTTATGTACTGCATCTTTAATCACAGTGAAAATGACGTGTTTTTTACGTACGCACACACTCTCCTACCTTGCATAGACTGCCGTTGCCCCATTTTGCAATTACAAATTTGACAGGCGCCAAGCTATTGCTGCCTCCACAGAAGCATGAGGTGAGGCAGAAGCAAATGAACAGCTGTTGTGATACACAGTGTAGTCCGTGCACAAACACACCCCCAAAGAGACAACCCGATTACCTCGCCTCAGCTCCCACCCGCGCTTTTACTCACACAAATAACCACAGCAATATACATGGCAGAACTCAGACAGGGCCATGTGCATTTCCATATTCAGGAGCGCGACGTTGAACCTAAACCTCCATTCTGTGTTTGCATTTTTCGGTCGCAGTTGGTTGAGTCATTTATGGGGAGAGCTGATGTTGGCGTCACACACACACACACACGTACACACACACACACACGCACACACACGCACGCACACGCACATACACACACACACACGCACACACACGCACACACGCACACACACGCACGCACACGCACATACACACACACACGCACATACACACACACACACACACACGCACACACACACATGCACACGCACACACACACGGGCGCCGTTGTTGATATATTCACACAGCGCTTTTAATATTATTATTTTTTTCAAATTTAGAAATACATCAAAATGAATAATGGCATGCAAAAACACAAAGATGCATGAGCTTTTCCTGGATAGCTTAAAACGTCAGGCACGCTTCATTTATGGCAAAACGTTGAGGCAATACTTTCCATTGTGAGAAATAAACAGGCTGCAGAAATCTGGTCCGGCGCCCGTTCTTGGTGGTTTTTAAAACGCCTACAGAGCAGACCATAATCAAGAACATTTGTTATCTTCAATGAGGAAATTGTAAATCTATTCAAAAACGATTATATCTCTGGACTGATGGATATGGGGCTGGCTCAAATGTTTAAACAATTGAGGTGGAAGTAGACAGTCCACAATCATTTATTCACAAATCTTTGAGTATCTTAAATAATGACTTAATGTTGGGTCTTGGAGCGATTTGACGACATTGGTTGAGTATTTGTTAAAGGTGCACTAAGTCACGTTTCTAGCTGCAGTTTTTCACCGTAGATGTTGCACAGTTTGACAGTAAACATATCTGTCTTTTGCATTTTGAAATGACACTTATTGTTGCTAAAATAATACCTTAAAAACCTGTATTCCTACTGAAAGCTGGTTTGCCTTTTCACAGATCTGGGGTCTCATTTGTGAATCTTATTTGTGTTTCTTCCCAAAAGTGTACGTACTAAAGACAAATCACAAACTTCCTTTAACAGCTCAAATCTCTTTCTTCATTGTCTCTGAAAGCCCCGACACGAACAGTTCAAACAGCAAATTTCCACGTAATGTTATCTTTTTATAGCTAACAAACGTACCCTGGAAAGTCACATTTGTGTACGCATCCACACTTTACAAATGAGAGCCCAGATCTGTGGCAGCGTCTGCTGCTTGATGCTTGGAGCGTGATCACTTTTAAGTAGAACTGGAGGAGGAAACTCTAAATCATTCTGAAAGTAAAGGCTGGACTTAGCAGACAGTGTGTAGTTCTGAAGAGCAGCGCGCTGACGTCACCGGTAAACCTGTGGTAAGTAAAAAGGACAACACGCTGTAATGACAAAAGAGAATATGGAATGCACTTGAACAAAGAGCTTTTTGCATTCCACCTCGTAGCGATGTGTTAAGTACGGCTCTCACTGTACGGGGACTTGGAAAGCTTGTGGGTTCAGAGCTGTAACTCAAGTAATCCACTGGAGTCAAGTTGTCAGAGAGCTTTGACTTGAACCTGTTGTTAAGGCAGCCTCCTTTTATCTGTTATGATTACACCCTAGGCTGCAGAAAACACACTATACAATATGATTTAGAGATGAGATACGTCGTAATTTGGGTTTTGCAAAACATTTCTAATGGCTTCTGATGAGATGAAGAAGTGAGAATTGGTTTGCAAGGAAACACAAAACTGGTATTATTTAATATTGAAAAATGTCCACCTGGTTTAATTCCTTTACCAGGCTCTTTCCTTTAAAAATATTCCTTTTCTTCATGATATGATTAGCAGTTGTAGAATTACTTGCACCAGTTGCTGTTTTATTTTGTAAAAAGGTTTGGTAATTAACTATATTGCCCCTGCAGCAGTCGTCGGTCACTTACTGAAAATATTAAAGCCATGTGCATTTAGCAAGAAAATCAAACTCTCTCCACAGTCAGAGAGCAATTAGCCAATTAAAAAAAGGAGTAATGGTGGACCTCGATAGCGTATGTGTATGTGACGACTGTTGATTGTGGTGTTTTGACTTTGTGGTCAATAGCAGGCAAGCACCGGGCCGCTCAATGAACTCTGGGGACAATGCAAAGAGAACGCTGAGGTCCAGACGAGGCACCGAGTAACCAGAAATCTGATGAACAGATGGAGCTAAATGGACGTATTGACACAAATACAAAAGGCTGGACATAAAATAGATTTGGTAAAAAGCGGAATGAATGATCCACAGAGTTCAAAAGCAGGGCGGCGATGCAATAAGCAAAATTAAACAAAGCAGGAGCTGGGTTTGAACCATCTACATTTGCAGGGATGACTCATGCTTGCACGAAAGGCCCAGAGTCACCATTAAAGTGCACGAGCTGAAGTCAAAAAATGAACATGGAAACAAGACAGAAAGGCACACCTGGTTGTGCAGACAGCTGCCCTCCAGGCCTATACCTGTGTCAGAGTCCCTGTGCTTTGTAATTAGTGGAGTTAGAGAGAGAAGAGTATTGGGAGGAGTCACACTGCAGAGGGAGGGGTCAAGACAAAGGGGTCCATTTCTTCAACAGGACAGGAACTAGGCTAGACTTTTAAGAGCCTGTAAGTCTGTTAAAAGCAATACCCCCAAACTGGCTGCCCGCACAGATACGTTGCATTTAGGCCTAAGGCGAGGTTTCAAAATTGAATTTATGCTCTCTAGGCTTTAAGAGGTTTTAGATTTAAAAAATGGGGGGCCGATGAGTCTGACGTTTAGCGTGCTGTAAAATAAAAATGCTCGATCATATTGTTTCATTGTTTACATATTCATAACAAAATGGATTCGAGGCGGCCCGTCCAGCCAAGACCACACACATTTCAGATGGCCGTGTTTGACAGGCACATTAACCAATCAGAGAATAAGGAGGGGAATAACACAGAAGAGACGGAGCATAATGTCTGCTGAATTCACACACAAAGGACTAAACTCTGTAAATCCGAAGTTAAATAAGTTACATATTTTGTCCTGAATGTTACGGCACGGATATTTAGAGGAGATTCTGTATTTGACATAAGATACAAATTAGCGGCTGTGATAGGACCGTCTTTTTAATGACCTTTATGTGTTCGAACAGAAGAGTGGATGAACTGGCTCAATTCTAGTGGTACGTTCACACTTGCGCACAAAACTGGGACTCATTTCAGAGCTAAACCTGGACCAGGATAAGAATAAAACTGGGATCAAACCAGGACCAAACCAGAACAAGATTGAATGCACCCTGGAAGACATGCTGGCTGTAGCTCATTAACCCATCACTGCTTACTAACCATATTGAATCATTGTTGAGTAAGAGCTGCTCCTAAAGGCTCAAAACCGCCACAGTAATGATAGAAAATATAGGCAATGTGGAAAAAAACATACGAAACGGAAATAGTATTTGGCCCTAAGCTATCTCTTGATGAGTAGAAAATAATTGAGGCCATGGGAGCTGGTGGTGACAAATGCACTGAGCGACAACTTCCTTCATTACACCAACGCAAAGTACAATTTGGACAAGCGCTACAGTCTGCGAGGGCAATGGCAAGACAAGAGAGGGTCAAAAAGGCAGAAAAAGGAGCTCATTTGCTAGCCACAGACGTCGTAACCCTTTTAGACGCACTTATTGTTTGACAGGCATTGTCTTTTGAGTGACAGCAAGTGCTACAGCCGGCGTACAAGTGTGTATGTGCTCTTGGGGATGGAGAATTTTGGAGGGGGTTGTCAATTGAAGCTTAGGAATTCCACTGAGGAATCACCTTCTTGGCCCGTTCATGTTGCAGCACCCAATTACTGTGGCTGTGTGTCTTGGTATAAAATAGACGAAGGAGGGGGGGGGGGGTCTCTTCTCCTAATCGTGGCACTCCGGCCCCCTACAAAGGCAAAAAGGCTGCACAGGCTATTTGAATTTGAATGGCATTTCTCCTCCTCTGTCCCTCTTCCTCTTTTTTGTGCCTTCAATGACAAAAGCAGGGGCAAACAAAGATAGTCCACAATGTAATCAGGCTAATAGCGCTAATAAGTTGAGCACAGGGTCCTCAGCTTTCTGTTGACACATTTCACTGTTTCTGTGGCTAAACAGAAGCTCAAGTGTTTGGCAACCAGGATGCATAGAGTTTAATGGAGTCGCCGCCCCATGCCAGGTTGCCATGTGCATGTCCGTTTCACTATAAAGGCGGACCCCGAGCAAAAAAAAGATGGGAGATAAACGAGTGCAGCACCTCATAGGGTTGTGGAAAGTAGTCATTATTGGCCTTTGGAAAGTATTTGTCATTATTTATTTGAGGCTGAAAGCAAATTTCTCCTGTCAGTGTTATTCATGTGCAGCAGTTAGCACTAGCATCAGAGACTAACCCTTATAGCGGGTCAATGAGCGGATAGGTATCCATCATTGTGACAACAAGATTTTCTTTGAAAGTCGTTCGTTGCTCCTGTCTGTGTTTTTTGGGAGTTTGTTGAGACAGATCTTATGTTCTGCCAGGGGGGGTTTGCTATCTCCAGTTGTCATCAGAAAGAGATTGTACTAACAAAGATGCTGAAAACCTCTAGAAGCAAAATCCAAAGTGAAACCCCTCAACTGTTTGTTTTCTTTGACCTACGGTGACAAACAACGTTGAAGGAAAAAGCATGCATTCCCCTCACTCACTGTTGTTTATTAGTTTCCTTTTTAAGTCGGCTGTTTGAACAAAGAAATATTTTAAGAGGCTTGCAACTCCGCCGTGTACTCATGTGTGTTGGAGGCGGCTGTGGGGCCAATGCTCCAGTTCCCTGTTATTAGGCCTTCCCTATCATTACGGGATTAGATCTAGGGCTTGGTCTGAATGTGTGTGTGTGTGTGTGTGTGTGTGCGCGCGCGCAGGCATGTATTTACTTGCAAAAACTCCCCTATTTCTTTATTATTTTCCCGCACGAATACCTAAACAAATGTCAGCACCACTTTTCCTTTCCTTGTATTTGTTATGGTAATCCCAAGTGTATGCGACCTCACTTATAAATAACACTTTACTGAAGCGATCCTCAGGTTATTCCAACAGCAAATCGCTAATTTAATAGTGTTTGTAAGTGGTGGGGGGGCGGCTGAAAAACATTTGTCGTACACTGCGAGTGAGATCCCATCGCGTCGCAGTGGGGAGGCTCGGATACGGAGAAATTGGCTAAGGATAAAAAGGGGAATGGCGGTTGAAAAGAGGTCAGACCTGTATGACTTCCTTAGAGGAGGAAGGTAGTGAGAGAGGAGAGAACACTGGCATCGAATGAAGGGAAATAGAAGATTGTAGAAGCGTGCAAGGAAAGCTGGATTAAACAGCTTGGTGCATTTGTGAGTCCTCATCCAGAGCTGCCTCCTACATCCGCACGCTTCACTTCCACCCTGTGCTTTTATTTCACGTGCCAATTTGCATGTTCATGTGCTCGATTTACCCCATTTACATTTATGGAAATACTGAAGGAATTTTTTTTTTTTTTTAATTCAAGCTAGGGCACAATATATCTCAACTTGTTCATCAGGTTTCTGTTCTGTTCATTGTGTCATTTGTAATGCATTAACCCTTTCAAAATATCATTGTTTGCTTTACTGTCTGCTATGAACATGTGTGTACAGAGCCTGTTGGCTTAGTCTGCTGGTGTATGGCTCAGATCAAATGGACATTATAATGTTTTATTACTTGTAATATTCACACATTGGGAATTTATTTTGCTTCCTGAAAACATATTACTTGGTTACATTGTCTTACAGAGAGGCAGCAGTAGTAACAGCTATACTTAGTAGCACTTATAATGGGAAAAACTATAATACTAGCAGATATAGTAATTGTTGTTATAGTACAAGCAATAAAGGCATGTAGCTTGAATTTTGAACACTGCATACTTATTCTTCAGCCCCATATTGTCCACACAAATAAACAAGTTTAACCAGCGTCTAGCACACGCAGCAGCAGCAGAGTGGGTGACAAAGGGGAGCGGTCCGGGTTAGGTTCAGGTCAGCCTCCGCTTTACCCTGCCTCATTGACTCAGGATCCGCGCGCCACTTTGGACGACAATGCGCGGATTTAGCCCCGGCGCATGTGCACACTTTCTCTCCCCAATGACGATGCATCCAGAAGGGAGACGGGCTTCCATCCATACTGCTGCCCGGGCACTTCTCCCGTCCAGCCACGGCCCAGGTGCTGGTCGTTTCTCTGCCCGCTTTCAGGCAGCCATTGTTGTTGTTACTGTGCAAGGTCAGACGTAATGACAAGCCGGCTGAACATAGAGTCTAGTCATAATAATAAACAGCACGCCGGCGGAGGTGTATCATTTTCACCACTCTGGCTTATGCCGATGTCTGGCAGTAACAGGTCCCAAATCACGCTCACAGCACGAATCAGGGGAGGTCCCACTGCTAACATGCGCCGACACAATTTCAGAGACGAAAACAGTAGTTGTAGTTGCTGGAGTGTAAAATATAGCTCCAAATGAAAAAGAGGGGATTGTTAACTATTCATTTTTGAACAGGAGATGAATATGTGGTGGAAATGGCCTGTTTAAATAGACCCCTCTTAAAGCAACTTGCTAGACACTTAATCCACTCACAAAACACATCTTACTGTGTTATTGGCTTACAGTATTTTACTTTTTAACAATCATAGCCTGGCATCCATTTGGTAGATTTCTTTTTTTATTTTGTTACACCACAATGATACTTGAAAAAAAACACTGTAATTTAATATAAACCCAGTATTTGCAGTAATTTTAGCAACAGAAAGAAGAAAATGGAGGAAAATGTATTGAAATTAAAGACATCTTTATTCTAACTTCTGGGCAAAAGGTTGCTGACAGACTAGAATTTTAGATGTAAAATGGTGCGCTTATGAATCCTCAAATACAGAATAACGATTGCAGTGTTGCTAAGACTATTTATTGGAGGGTAGCGGTGGAATTGTTGGCGGAAAAGGCTGGGAGCAGAATTTGACCCTTGCTACTGCAACATGCTATTCACTTAAGCCTCGAGAGCCACTCCCAAAAGACACTTCTCATTGTGTTATTGTGTGAACGAGCTCTGTGAAGCTTCCAGACCATTTTGCCCTGCGGCGTACAAGCCAGAGCAACGTTTGAAATGTAGTTGTGTGCAGTTATGTTTTCTTCATACCATCCAATAAGTACACTCTTTAAAGATTCAATTTGTGTCATGTCACTGCAAATTTGAATGGGAACTTTCCGGTGTGGTGAAGAAAAACATTAACACAGTTGAAATTTTTGCATTTTTTATGGAAAAAGTGGCATTAGCTGGTTAAAGACTCACATTTGCATAAAGGGAATCAAACTGTACTGAACCCATCATGATAAAAGATCTGTTTTCAGTCAGTGTAGCCTGGTCTCGGCTTATAGTTTCACTTTTACTGTCTTGTACAACAGCACAGCGGTCGAGATAATAACGCTCGCGACTTGCTGTGCCTTGAACGCCAGGTAGTTAAAGACTTGACATTTATAGTGTTCCTTGACTCCTTGTCAGTGTAGTCGTTTTTTTTTGTAGAAAGTACAGGTACTGATATTAAAAAAAATAATACTTTCCGCAATTTTATAATGTGCAAACAGGGCCAAACGTAACCGCTTTGTGTGGTGCCAATGTTAGTCTTTGCAACGGTCAAGAGCTTCCCTTTTGTGCCACCTAACTTTATAACCCTGGATCCATTCAAGCATTTTGTTGGGCTGTATATCTTGTTGAGTTTTACAACCTGTAGTGCGCTGCATGTGTGTATATGTCCCGTTTGTGGTAGTGGGAACCGTTTCACCGTACGACTTGTCTTGGTTTCCTTCTAATTGCGACTAATTATCCGGACGAGAAGTGGCAATAAATGTTCACAATAAACCTTCTGGAGTGCAAGTTCCGTTTAACTAAAATACACGATGACATCTACTGTCATAAACGCACATCAAAGCGCGGGCCTAGTTTATGACTCTTTTATGGCGCCAGAGGGTTGTAAAATTATTGAAAGTTGTATTGATCGTGTCTGCGGCTTTGTTCTTAATCGTTGTTTCGTTTTTTGATCTACAGAAACGCTTATGGACACAAAGTGGGCTACGACGGAATTAGCATGGACGGCGCATCCGGAAACGGGGGTAAGTTTTTACAAATCTTATAAAATCCAAACATCAAATGCATGAACAGATCAGTTTGAATTACTTGATTACTTGTTATTACTATTCAACAAGACGCGCTTTTTAAGGCTGAAAAAGATGCCCTTCAATTTGATTTCACCGCCCCGCCCCGAGACAGATGTTCCCTTTTCGTCTTGCGCGCGTAAAAGACGTAAAATATAAAGTCCACATGAATTAACCAGTTGAAGATTTAAAATATAGCTCTGTGTCGACCTTTTGCATAGAGAGACATCCAAATCTAGCGCAGACAAAGTGCCAGTGACAGGTCCGTGTTGCGTTCCCATGGGGTTCCATTGAGGGGCATCAAAGAGTCTCGACCCTTCTAGACATCGCTTCAAACGTGGACGGCGCTCCTCCTCCTCCGCTTTTGTCCGCGCCTTCTGACTTGGGCCTTGTTTTTTTTTAAAGATGGAGCTCCATTTTGTTCCCCTCTTCATTGTTTTTACCTCATTGCCCTCACTCGAGATCCCACCCCAGCTGTTCCGAGTCACCCGACCTGCTTATTCGGCTTTTGCTTGAATTCAGAGTGACTAAAGCGCTAATGAAGCCAGCCACGGCAGACACCAGTGGAGGGAACAATCAGAGGTGGAACCCCCTCCTTCATGGGCTCCTAACCCGTCCCTCCTCCTATCTGTCCATCTTCGGGCCGGTTTTAAGCTGCCATTCAAAATACGATCCCGCCAGCCCCAAGAAGATAAATCCCTCTCTGCGTTTGTTGGCCAAAGTAGCAACAGATGCTCCTTTTGAAGACATATGCATACAGTGGAGCACGCCGCACACTCCAGAAGACAGGCAGTTGGTCTTGTTTATTCATTGTTGTCGAATGTGTGCAACAGTCAGAGCTTAAGCCTCTTTTTGTAGATGCATTTTTTTGATGTATTCAGACAGTAACACAAATCCCAGCATTGGTCCTGTGAACGCTCCTGTCCGTCTTAAACCCGGATAAATGAATACACACGTCAAAAATGTAAAGGTTTTGCCAAATCAATATACAAATCACTTGGAGACCTCACTTGCGAGTCAAAATTTCAAGCATTACAACTATCAATAACCTCTTTGGAAATCTAAAAAGCTTTCAGAAGTAGTCGTTCTAAATTTAAACCAGCTGACAACCGAGAAACATAAGCTAAAATACACAATCAGCAATTTTCAGGTACTATTAAAGCCATCTGCGTGTCTGCCTTGGCGTGTCCAAACGACCAAACACATCATGACATGTCAATTTGTCACAGTCTTCTTATTTTCCTACATAATGCTCAACATCTGGATTGTGCATTCACCATCATACAGTGCATGGGGGAATCACACATCATCCATGTATCAAATGCAGATAACTGAATGCTACCGCTTGTACCAAAGACAAAGAGTCAACCGCAAATCATGCGCAATGATCGCTGCAAAGAAATCGATGCCTAGAAACTCGACCTTTCTCACATGACCTGTTTAATTCATTGAGGACTCACAAGTGGATAGTAGCTCGAGGTACATTCTGCATATATTCATAGCTGTATTGCTCTTATGTAGTGGGTGATTTATGACTGCAAACTAAATACCCGTTGGCACGTTATGCTTTTAGCCATCTCATTGACCCGGCTGGTGATTATTGATTCCCCGTGGTTGCTTCTTCATCCTCCCTTCAGCCTCTTGTCGGGCCATCGCTGCCTCCCTCTCTCCCTCGTGGCCTCCAGGGTCTTGGATGAATGGCCTTGTCTCTGCCACATCCATATCGCCGGCCTAATTAAGATGCCCACGGCTCCGAGCAAAACAACTAACAGTGTTTTTTCTGTCCAGCTAAACGTCTTGTAAAGCAAAGTTTTACCCCCTATAGGACAACTGCAGGCATTTCATTTAATTGGATTGGATTAGCAACTTTTACTGCATTGCATTGTTATCAAGTTGGATATAGAAGTGAGTGAAAAGCAGTCGCAGCACAGTGCACGGACGCAAAACAGACTAAATATGTTGTTATATCGAAATAATATCCCATGTCACTATTTCCTGCATCTCACGCAATGATTAACCGCTATTTGTTTTTCGAAACTGAAAAGTACATTACATGCTGTTGAACCTTTTACATTCTACATGGCTAATCATTGCCACAGAAATATATCCCATTTTTTATCAAAGTAATGCATCCCCCCGGGTCTGTAGTAGCGTTTAGAAAAGCAAAAGCCTGCAGAGACAGAAAACACGAAGGTTAACTGGTGCCTTTCGTCCTTTCATTAAAACATGTTGCGATCATTGCTCTGCAGCTCATGTGTAATTGGTTGTGAAGGAGTGTAGCTGCTAATTCCACCCTGATATGGGGTAAACATGTTATGGTAAGATGGTGATGGTTTGCTGGAACTGTGATAAATTCCCTGGCCTCAATCCCAATTTTTCACTACAATAACCCAAAATGAAAAGCGTATCCCTGCAAAAGAGAGGGAATGAAAATGACTTAAAAAGAGGAAAGAAGAGAGACTTTGCTTGGCTCCTGCTGCCCCGGGTCACGACCTCTGTCACGTTACTTAACATCCATCTATTATGTAACGTGCATACATTTAGAGCACAAGATGTACCAGAGATAAACACTATCCTCTTAGACTCAGACATATATTGCTTTGGAAATGTTTTCTTTTCCCGTGTCAGGGTAGGTTTCTGATTGTGGTTATTCTCTCTTCGCAGTGGGAAGAGGTCAGCGGCTACGACGACGCCATGAACCCCATCCGGACGTACCAAGTGTGTAATGTGCGTGAGCTCAACCAGAATAACTGGCTCCGGAGCGACTTCATCCCACGGAAGGATGTGCTGCGCGTGTATGTAGAAATGAAGTTCACCGTGCGTGACTGTAACAGCATTCCCAACATCCCCGGCTCCTGCAAAGAGACCTTCAACCTCTTCTATTATGAATCCGACTCAGACTCTGCCACGGCCACCAGCCCGTTTTGGATGGAAAACCCTTACGTCAAAGTGGACACTATCGCTCCAGATGAGAGCTTTACAATGCTTGAATCTGGCCGCGTGAACACTAAAGTGCGAAGTTTTGGACCGTTGTCTAAAGCAGGCTTCTACTTGGCCTTCCAGGATCTCGGCGCTTGCATGTCTTTGATCTCGGTCAGGGTGTTTTACAAAAAGTGCTCCACCACTATTGCCAACTTTGCTGTTTTTCCGGAGACAGCGACAGGAGCTGAGGCCACTTCTTTGGTGATTGCTCCTGGTACTTGTGTTCCTAATGCCTTGGAGGTGTCTGTGCCACTCAAGCTGTACTGCAACGGAGACGGAGAATGGATGGTCCCAGTAGGAGCGTGCACCTGTTCATCTGGCTTTGAAACAGCCATGAAGGACACACAATGTCAAGGTGAGTTCCACAGACCAAATCAAAGTTTATTGGGATTGTAAATAAGTCATAAGATACTCTGCTATTTAAAAAAAAGATGTAAAAAAGTTCAAATAAGGGTTTATAAAGTGACATTTCGATACTTTCGTGATTGACTAAACCTCAACTAGTACATATATTTTAACACTTTTCTGTTGGATTAACATAATATCTTTTGAATATCATCATTGGGATTCTCCTTAAGAATGGAGATATTCATTTTTGTCAATGTATAGGAAGAATTGTTTTAGAATCACTGTTCACAGCGTTTTTTGGGCCTTCTGCCAAATCAATAATGTAACATTTCACAGCTGAGAAAGTTACATTTGCATTTGCATAGACTTGACTGCAGTAAGAATCACAATGAGCGGTAAGTCATGCTGAAGGACACTCGATACCGCCCGTAATTGGATGCATGCAAATTTTAGGAGCGAACTATTGTTTTGCTCGAATCCACTATCGCCAGGTAGTTCCTCCGCTTCCGCACCACCACAAACCATTTAGTCGCCTTGTTTTCTTTGACACACTAATCCACTGACGACACGCTGAAATAATCGGTGACATTGGCAGAGCGCCTCCTCTCGCTCCCCTGACCCTAGTTGGTGCCTGGCAGCTGGTCCGGGTAAATAAATGGAAATGGCAATACGGGCCGGTTTGTGTTTATGAGAGCCACTGTCGGGAGGGACGGTGATGGTTTCAGGTTAGATGGGAAAACATGATGGGTTCACAGAGGTTGAGAGCAAGGTGAATTTAAACAGCGAGGTCTCGGCTTAAATGGAGTGTGGTGACAGCGGAGGGGTGGGTGCGGAGTGTGTGGGGTCAGGGGGGCGTAAAATTAGGCTCAGGGTGCAGATGGAGCCAAGACAGGCGAGGGAGAAAGAGAGAGACGGGTGGGGATGTTGATCACTCAGATGGATTGCACTGTAGGGGGGCATGAAATGAGGAAAAACAAACATGCAAAAACTATTTTAACGTGATGTAAAAAAAAAAAAATCGATATCAATACGCATTTTGACTAGGGATGTAATAATAGTTCAAACATTGTGAGCGTATTGTCAAAAGCCTCACAATAATATTGTCGGCTGCAAATTATAAGCCCCTTTTTTACATTCATTATTTGGTCGCAGCAACAGCTAAAAAAACGGCATAGACCATGATTCTTTGCTACGTTACAATGTAGACAACGTGAATAAATTTGAGTTTTTAGGCACTTTTAAATATTTGGACCATGACTGTAATGATTCACACCAAAGGATCCAAAATATCACAGTAAATATTGGGAAATGAATATTGTGATAATATTGACCCGTCAGGTTTACACATTGTTACATTAAATAACTCATTTTGGTAACTTTAACTGTGTAAAAAGAATATGTTTATACTGGGGCCAAATAACAAGGGTGGACTTGAACACGATATAGTGCATTTAGTTAGTATTTTGAGCAAAATGTGGTTATTAAATGGCAGGTGGACCTTGCTGAGAGCAGGTGGTTTGTTTTTGTGAAAGAGCACAGGTCCACAGCACACGGTTGAGAAGTCATTTGTTTGGCCTGTGACAGCTCAAGGTGAAAGCCCTGGTGCCCGCCGCCTGATAAAACCCACTCTAATCAAGGCTCCACTGGAACCACACCAGATAAATCCTCATAGTTCTTCTAGTACCAGGTTGTTTATCTTGAAGAGGTCATTTTTGTAATGCACTAAAATCTACTTTTAATACTAGGATGGGTACAATTCTCTCAATATAATGTCTATACGGCTCAAATATTGTGTAACATTCTTTGACCTGCAAGTATTGGTTGTCTTATGCAGTTATCCAGAACAGAGACCCTTTATAACGTCGCCTTTAGACTTTAAAACAGTCAAATATTAAGAGTTTAAAGGCTAACCGGCTAATAACTATCATTCATAATGCGGTTGTTTTTAATCTAAAAAATTAAGCAATATATATATATATATATTTAAACTTTGTGGCTTACAACATTTCAGAAACATAATTTAAATACAATTATAGCTCTTGTGGCCATATGTTACCACACACATAACTGATCAGACCCCAGCAAGCTTCCAAACTTGTATTTTATTTACTTTTTGTCTGGAATAATTAAGAGAAAAACATGTAAATTGACTTCTGTGACCTCAGAGTGGGCGTTCACTGCTGGGCTCATAGCGTGAATCAACGACATCATCGAAAACGCACCATGTGGCACAGCGCGACACAAGCGCTTGACCCGGGCTTAGTGCAAGCAACACTTCCTTATTTTCTTCCCATTTTGTCCCTGTTTCACATTCCATCTTCACTATTCCGCTCCCACCCGCTCCCTTATGTCTCAAGGCTGTTGCTCTCATTAACACGCCGCCACAGTTACAGTAAGGATGGCGGCATTAATATTAATTGATGAGCCTGTTTTTTTATTCTCTCTCGCTCTTTTCTTACTCGTTGCTGCGGCACATTTCTCGCCTCAGTATTCTTTACTTTTTTCCATGCTCCACACTTTTCCAATTTGTCCATACATTCTAATCAGTTCCTTAAGCTCTATGTTCTGCTTGAGAGGATGAGACACACGGGACGGGGTACGAAGGGGTGCAGGATTAGCTTTTTTTGTGTGCCCCCACCTTTTCCACCTCTTCCGCCCTTAACTGCAGACTCTTGTTTTCCTTTTTCGCCCTCTCAATTTTTGCTGGTTCCACTTTTGGGAAAAGAGTGGAAGGGGTAACCGGACCCTGTAAGAACAAATAATGTAATGATTAGTTATACCGGCGAATAACACACAAAATAATTCAATTTTTACTTACTATTGCATGAATATGTATGCTTTTTTTGTGACTAATTGTGACTAGTTGACAAAAAACAAATGCAAAAAATAACATAGACAGCTGAATGATTGAATAAAAATGTCAAAAAAATTAAATAAACAATTTTAGCTTTTAATCGACTTAAATATATGTAAATATTCTCAGTCTAGAAGCCTCCAGTCACTATATTTCAACCTTAATTTGTTGATACTGTGTAGTTGCTGTGTAAAAGTACAATGTTTGACTAGTTGACCTATCAAAACTGGTTAAAACAAATAGCTAAATTAAAAGTTGCAGCTTTACAGGGCAATAAAGATGATTTACTACAATTTGTTGTAAGAGTGCTAAAGCGTGCCTAAAACTAACCACAAAAGTGCAGAAATATAACCTCATATACTTGTTAAATTTTGTTATAAACTGTATTACTGATGATGTACTTATTCTAATTTATTCAAAACAGCTACCAATATTGCAATATATTGCCAAAAACGAATACAAATGCTCAAAGATTTGGCACATTTACATAAAACTTCCTCTTCCTGACCAGCCCGAAGTGACTGATTTGCTCTACGCTCAAATAAACGACTTCTGTTTAGCCGAGCGGTTTGTTGAATGTCTTCCATTAAGGCTGCATGTCCAAAAAAAGCAGTGGAAAGAGTTTGTAGTTTACCTTAGTGACGTGAACTCAAATGAACCCGTACATCTCGCTGGCAGAGAAGGGGCCCATTCACCCACCTGTTAAAGACCGAGGATTTCTTATCTGTTTATAAAGCCGCCCTTCCTGCTGGCCAGTGGTGTGGATGGTTCTGATTAATGGTGGCAGAGCAAACAGTCTTGCGCTAATGCACACATCGTTGTCAACCTCGACGCTAGTACTAATATTGAACTAAGAACAAAATGAGAAAACAGCAGAGGCAAGAAGTTGACTGCTGTGGATTTGACCTCCAACCTGTTTTAACCAGAGAATATACATCACTCACAAGGACAAACGTGGCCAAATGTGCCAGTAGGTCAATAAATCAAGAGTAGCTTGTTAAAAGCTTTCCTCTGAACTTTAACCGTGCTTTTTTATGAAGTGTCATTGTTTGTGCACAATCTGTGACTTATCGCAAAAGCTGTAAAAACGGAGCGTCATCAACTGTAACAGCTCTGAATTTCACTTTCTATTTTCAGGATCAATGTAGGTTTGGGTGAAGATTACTGTGAAGAGCTTGTGTTGAAAATGGTTATGAATTAGATGTCGGTTACATATTTATTATTGTGAGGCTGAGGGATATTAACAATAATCAATATTGCGATTTTGGCGTATCCCAATTCAAACAATACGATATTAGGGTTTTAATCTATCTTGAGTCCTAGTTTAGTCCCGTTTTAGGAATTCCTTGCTTAATTCAACAGAAATTTGTTAAAACGTGTCTTCAAACGTATAAGTTGAGGTTGAAGTGTCTGACAAATGTGAATGAACTGTAAAATTTGGCATAAAAGTGAAGAAATATCTCTTTATACTCTTTTTTTAAAAACATTACACCAGCATTTTTAACTGTAAACAATATGCAAATGTTGCACATCTTCAAAACAACATTCACAATTACCATATATAAATCTTCAATACATTTTTACATACATACAAGTTCTTGCCCATGAAGACTGGCGCAGTACCTGATTGGCAGGCGGTAGAAGGATCCATATGAAAGCTGCACGCCACAGTTGCACCTCTGAAGATTGTGCTGATGATGTGGGTTGACAGTCGTCTCACATGTGCCTTAGTTTGTGCAAACAGTGACAGGCTGCTTTAAAGCCCTTTACTTGTGCACACAGAGTACAGGCCATTAGTGAGACGCAGAGGGAGCACAGGGAGCATGTGGAGATGGAAAAACACATCATTTGCATCTGCACACAGTCACTAGTTGTATGTTGTAAGATTTCAGTATAAAATTGACCAATAGGCTCCACATTCCTATTGAAATGTTCACGTTTTTGTTCATGGATATGAATCAGAATCAGCAAAGGTTTATTGTTTGTGAATTGTCAATGAACAGATGACAAATATAGGAACTAGCTTTGGTGATTCGGTGCAACATAAAACAATGAACAATGATGAAATGAAAACAACCTATATAATGTCAAAAAGAAAAACAATTACAATCTGCTATAGGCTCAAAATAAAAATAGGCTATAAAATAAAAAAATAAATAAAAATAGGCTTACTATGACCACAAAATTCACAGTTGAATTTACATATGCAGTGCAGAAATGAAGTTTGCTTATATGGAGTCGCCTCTTTCTTGTCTTTCTCCAGCCTGCAATCCTGGAACCTTCAAGTCCAAACAAGGGGACGGCTTCTGCCTTCCGTGTCCGGCCAACAGCCGCGCCACATCCGCCGCGGCCAGCATCTGCTCCTGTCGAAACGGCTTCTACCGCTCGGACACAGACGCCCCAGAGTCGCCCTGCACCAGTACGTATCTGTCCACGTTCGCTTTCAAAATGGTGCCCTCCAACAACTCAGGCTGTGTCGACACTGGCTGCCATAAAAATTAACTCCTGCTGTAAACTACATCCGCCGCCCCAGACTTCCCTCTTTGAATTGTAGCCGCTATAGCTTTTTATCAGCCTTCAGGGGTTTGTTCCCACCGCACTGTGGAGATAGCAAACAAATCTGCCAGCTTTCCCAGCGTTATCCTCACAACCTTATCAACCTCTAGCCCTTTTTCCCCAACTGCCAGGAAAGCCTATCTCCTGTCGATTCATCCGCCTTTTCTGCAGAACAATCTTGGGCACTACTACTTTTACATTTTATTTTTGCATTTGTATTGCAGAAATATTATTGAATCTTTGAGAAGAGATTTTTTCAGTCGCCGGGACAGAGTCAGGTAATCCCACAGTGCAGCAAGAGATAAGGCAGTTTTAATTGGATAGGACTTACCTGAGCTCTGCTGGTATTTTGTCACTCTCCGCGCACAATGCTATTCCAATTTGAACTCCTGTCCTCATCTGAAACGCTGAAAAGTGACGGAATAAAAGATGCATTAGTAATTCAGCGCGGAAGATTTCTCGTGTTATGTTGTACATCGAATAGTCGGGTAATTATATGTAAACAAGGTATTTCTATGCACAGTCGTTATGCCATATTTATTCTTCACCCATTGCACAAGGCAATTTCCTTCAATACATTCAAAATTTCTATTTCAGCGGTTCCATCACAGCCGCGTAGTGTCATCTCCAGCGTCAACGAAACCTCCCTGGTGCTGGAATGGAGCGAGCCGCGCGATATGGGCGGACGCGACGACACCTTCTACAATATCATCTGCAAGAAGTGCCTGCCCGAGAGGGGGATGTGCACGCGCTGCGACGACAACGTGGACATCGCTCCTCGCCATCTCGGTCTGACCCAGCGTCGCGTGACCGTCCGCAATCTCCAGGCTCATACCCAGTACAGCTTCGAGATCCAGGCCGTGAACGGAGTGTCAAACAAGAGTCCCTACACGCCGCAGTTCTCCGCGGTTAACATCACCACGAATCAGGCCGGTAAGAAACAAAACAGAAACAAGACTATCAAGGACGCTCCGTGCAGGTCTTTAGAAGGGCGATCTTTGTGTTTGAATGTGTTTTTCTTTGAACGTGGATCGGGAAAATTCCTTTGAATCAGCTCAGACCTTTTTTTCGCTGCTGTATTAACACAAAACTGCAAAGCGGATCTGCCCACTAACTGCAGCCCACCGCTTCTATAGCTGCAGTGCCAACGAGGACATTCAAGATAAAAATACAGGCTTTTTGCAAGTTTTTCAAGTGCTTTGCTGATTGTATAAGCCACAGACTTCTCAATGGAATGACTTAAATTTGAAGGCAGCAACACAAAATAGATTAAAAAAAATGCTTTAATGAATAATTTACAATCACATGAATGAGTTTTTTTGTTATTGGGATGGAATGCGTGATAATTGCAGGAACGCAAATGTTGACAAAAACAACATTCTGATTATAGAACCAGGAGCTTATACTTATCGTCTGTATTAACGTGAATGCTCCTGAAACACCTTGTAAAATAAAGCTGCGGGCCTCATATGATAGCGCTTAGGCCGATAAGGTATGCAGTGGTGTTTAGCCCACTTTGAAAACAGCTTTGTTCTTTTGAGGTGGTCTCCCAGGTTTCTTGCGTTGTGATGGATGTGTTTAGTCACTAAGTTAAATTTGTTCTTGGGCCTGCCCCACGCACACACCCAGGATTATCTCTTTGCACCAACCCCCATCATTTCTCTTGTCTCCCTGTCGGCCTGGTCCGCCTCACCTTTAGCCTCTTTCAAATGCCTTCTGTCAGGACCACAGACCCTCGGTGCATTGTGGGGCAGCGAGCTTTTCTGTTACAACTGGTTTGGCAATGGGCTGAAGGCAAGAGATGTGCCCGTTATTATCAAGCAGTGAAGTGGGGCCACTGCTATAACAGTTTAGCTTAGTTTGAATAAAGGGTTTAGCATGGAATTAAGATGATCATATGTAGATCAGACATTGATCAATAAATGAGCGCTAACACTTGCTAGTTTAATTCAAATTTATCATTAACACAGTTCAGATGGAGAGATTAGGGGATGAATTTCAAGTGTAGCGTGTCATTTGTTTCACATCTAAACTTTACCCAGAACTTAACATGACCTAGACCAGACCTAAACCAGGACTAGGTCAGGACAAAACCATGTCTGTGCACACTCGTAGTCATGGTTACATTTTCAGTTTTCGTTATCCTCTGTACAGCTCTTGTTATTGATCCGGTAGAGAGTGAGTGCAGTTAAGTCAAACCAAGTCTACGTAATGATTAATACTGGGCTCAAACCAGGATCAATAGTCCAAAAAAAGAAAGAAAACAACATCCCAAAAGCTCAGCCGCGTACAGAACAATAAAAAGTTGGATTACTAGCAAGAAAAAAGTCCACTCAGACCAAGACCGAACCAGGTTAGCCTTGGTTACATTTTCAGCTGACATGATCCCATTCAAAAGCATATTCTACCCTTGGTTTTTCACACCTTGGTTAGGATTTGGGCTCATTTAGCCGATTAAAACTTAAAAGGGCACATTTTTCTGAGGTGGCACATGGTGTGAAAAGCTCAGAATAACCATTAGAGGTCAAACAAAACTAGCAGTGGGAGGAAGGGGCCAAGAGAGCATCAGCTGTGATCAGATTATCCCTCTGATTGGAGTCCGCAGACCATCTCCGACATGCAAACTCACCTTTTAAGAAGCAAAATAAATACAACGGGGGTGATAAGCTTCAAGGCCCACCTACCACAGCTAATACAAGTTCTGGTCCCAGTGGAGGACCCCCCTAATCCCCTGGCTCGGGTAACCAGGGGATTTGCCCAGGAAGCATTGTCTGGTGGTGGAGAATGAGGGGCGCAGAGAAGCGAAGGCAGAGACATAGAAGGATGCCTAGCCACAAACTTAAGCAGCGGAGACACAGAGAAAGGAAACGCAAAGGGAGGATCAAAAGAACTGAAAAAGTGGGGATTAAAAAGGTTTTAACAAAACTAGTGAGAGTGTGAGAGGAGGGGGGAGGGGAGAAAGAGAGACCCGGAGGAAATGGAAGCCTTGAGGAAAAGCTGACTTTGAAGGAAATCTGAATATTAGATTGGGAGAGTTAATGTAGATTGGGACGGTTGGAGTTACGACGCCTGCTGTGACCAGAAGTAAACTTCAAACCAGTTCTTTTTTCATTTTTACTTCTGTTACATATCACTACACTTCGCTATCCAATTTTACTGCTATTACAATAATTATTACTGCTTTAAACTTATATTTCTCTCTCTGTGAATACTTAAAAATAACACATTCTTTTAAAATGAAATGTAGGGACGTCAACATTATTTAGTTAATCGGTCATGGTGATTTTTCATGTTACTATATATGTATAAGAGCTAAAACAAAATAATAATCTTAGAAGAAAAAGTCTCTTTACTTTAATCTATAGTCCAAAAAATACACCTAAATGTAAAGTACTTTTTTAACTGGCAGATTTTGTCACATTCACATTCACTTTGCTCGTGTTTTAGACAATGGGTATTAAAGACAATTCACTGTTTCTTGTTCATGATCTCACCCCATTTAGACATTCCTAATGCAACGCAGCTAAAACACATTCTCTTTACAAACCTGATTCCGTTTCTAACTAAAAAAAAAAGAGCAAATCACTACAGTCCTGTATAATTTAGAGGTCACGTTGCATTGTTTGCCCACAGATTACAGCCTCTGCTTGTGTTCTTTGTAAATTACAGCTATACCCAAATGCATAAAGCTTCTCCCACTGCCATGACACCATTGTGCTCTATCCTATTTCAAATCCCGCACAAACTAGTAGCCCGCAGCTGGATCTCACTGTAGAAAACTCAATGTACCGGAGATTGTTTATCACTTTTGCCGTTCTTTTTGTGATGGCGGAGGAGAATTACACGTCCCTCCTGCCTCCCCAAGGACTCCGAGAGGGGACAATCTGCGCATTAGTGAGGAGTGGTTCTGCATACTAACTATCGGACATACTTCCTTTCAAAGTCTTTTTCAAAAACTGGATTTGGGCTTGTGTGCGTGTAGACAATGGCTGCGGAATATGAATAGACACGCCATGGGAAATGCTTCTAAAGCCAGTATTGTGTTTTGTCCCGTGCAGCGCCTTCTGCAGTACCCACAGTTCACCTGATGGCGGCCACTGCAAGCACCATGAGCTTGTCCTGGTTGCCCCCGGAGAAGCCCAATGGGATCATTCTCGACTATGAGATTAAGTACCATGAAAAGGTAAGCAGCGGCGTTGGTTAATTTGAGTTAATTTAGTCTGGTCTTTGTTTTATTTATGTTGTTTCTTGTGTGAGGAAACAATGCCTCTGCTGATAAAACCAAAATTCCGTGCATTTTTCTTTCTTGTGTTCCTGTGTGATCGCATTCTACTAATTAGCTTTTCCGCTACCCTATCTTCCTTAGCTGTTTTATGTTTTCATTATGCATTGTCCTTTGATAATGCTACCTTTGTTTCTACTTCTTATCCTCACTGCGGTTCAGTCCATGCCTTAGAAAATGAAGCTTTCTTTTCGTTGCTAAGGAATTATACATTTTGTAACAGACATGGCTACAGTAATTGTTTGTTCTTTTGCACTGACATACGGTAGTTTCAGTGTTCAGTATCAAAACTTCGTATGCAGAATAAACAATTTGAGTGACGGTTTTCCTGTAGCCCACAGTTACTCTTTCATTTGGTAGTATTCAGTTACTTTCCTAAAATCAAAGGAATACATAACAGCATGTAATTCTCTAATACGTGATAAATAAATTAAAAAACAAATGGTGCAACAAATATAAAGCTGTTTTAATCTTCTTTTTTATGCAGGCATTTG
This sequence comes from Eucyclogobius newberryi, assembly GCF_026437365.1. NCBI lineage: Eukaryota > Metazoa > Chordata > Actinopteri > Gobiiformes > Gobiidae > Eucyclogobius > Eucyclogobius newberryi. The sequence continues at coordinate 28,310,716 of NW_027316532.1, read as the reverse complement.
CTATTCTAAACACACTTTTAAAGTATTATTCCCAACACTAAAGTTCTCTTCATTAACACGTTATATACACGGATCATAGTCTCGGCCACTGCAATCCTCATATAAAATAAAGTTTTTTAAAAAGTGCAATAACAGTTTTAACTCAGGATTTCTCGCTGTGTCTTTCAGGATCAAGGCGAGGCTATTGCCCACACTATGACAGCCCAACGCAGCAACGCTCGCGTGGAAGGCCTGAAAGCGGGTACTCCCTATGTGGTCCAAGTGCGAGCTCGCACTGTGGCAGGCTACGGCCGATACAGCATCCCGGCCGACTTCAGCACCAACCTCCAAAGTATGCATCATTTATACATGAGATTTTAGGATCTGCAAAGAAGCACTTTTTCACCCAAAGCATTGCCTTTAATCATAAAACAGCCATCCCCCAAAAGGCTGAGAAAATATTCGGATCAGGTTCAATTGAGCTCATTATCTGGCTTCATTACTATGCAATGACATCTTATGAGTTGCATTATTTAAGAGCAGATATCTATCAATTCATTTAAAAATAGATGAGAACTCAGACATGGAACCTTGGTGATGATTTCAATTATGCCAGTATATTGTGGAGTAGGCAGTCAGGCGTATAAAACATAGCCAAGAAAAATAAGCTATACTACTTCTTACTCCCCCGTATGTGGTAAAAGGGCTCAACAATTCATACTACTATGTTTAAGGTTGGAAAAGATCATTCACAATTTCAGCACATGGAGTAATGTTATCACAAAATGTACTTTTTTGGTTGTTGTCAATCTCAAAATAACACAATTGTCCTCCTTTTTCCAGCTGATCCACCCAAGACATGGCAAGAGCTATGGCCACTCATTGTTGGATCAATCACGGCTACTTTTGTCTTTATCATTGCTGTGGTGGTCATTGCCATTGTCTGCCTCAGGTAAGAAACACATCTACACACAACGGAAATAAGCCTGCAAATAAAAGAAATATTTCGTATGGTATAAATCCATGCCATGTCAAACTAAGACACTCATTTTGTGGGTTGCCATGTCCTTTGTGAATCCTCCAAACTGCAGATTAGCTCTAAGAATCACTGAATAGCTGTCATCCTTGGCCAAAAATATTTAGCCATCGCCGAACGGAGGAGCAGATGTTTTGGCCTGATAGACTCGCCCTTATGTCCCTGTTCTCACAATCAACTGTTTCTGAACCACAAAGAGCCCAGATGCTGCCCTGTCCACTGCTCAAATTGACAGAAAACCCAACTCTACAAATTGTCATCGCATCAGCTAATAACTTTTTTCCCTATAACCCTCATTTGTGTGTGTGTGTGTGTGTGTGTGTGTGTCCACCTCGTGCATGCACAATAGCGCCCACTGGGTCCTCTCCAAAAGCCTGTTCAGACAGTGGCTGACAAGCGTGGGCTGCGGTCATGCTACGCTGAATAATAATAACGTTCTCCTCCCTTACATTTCTTGTGTCTCTCTGAGGGTCTTAGCATAGCCGCTCGCCTCTTCTGGACCGCCGTAGATGGGATGGAACAGTAATAATACAAAACACAGAATCGGCATATTTTTACACAAACTAAATTAGAATTTGAAATGAGATGCAAATGCACCGTCGGGTATTATTGCCCTGGATAGTGGTTAGACAACAAAGGCAGCGCATTAACATGTAATTTCTACAACCCGCCCCCATATCACTGTTGCTGCTCTCTTGCCCAGTTCATATGCAAGAATGGAAAATTAGATGTTTTATTGTATCTAATGGAAGCGAGAATGTATTGAAAACTGATTAAGTTTGCTGTTTATAAAGTTTTGTGTCTCTGAATGGCATTTACTTCCTTCTTTTACTTGTAAATCTCTCTGCAGCCAGACACTGATACGGTCTATTATACTCCCATGCAAAAAATCACATTGTGTTCCGTTGTGCTACCCGTGCGTTGCCGAAATTAGCCTTCACTTGTATTCTATGCACCATGCCGCGTCAAGTCAAAGTCACTCATTCCGTGTTTCCAAACATCTCAACAGGAAGCAGAGGAATGGCTCAGAGTCAGAGTACACAGAGAAACTGCAGCAATACAGTAAGTCTCTAAGCTGAAATGTGCTGTGTTTGTACAGCAACTCTATGCAAGCATGCTCTAACATTCTGTGCATTTTACTAATTATACACTAACCATGGCAATGTAAAGAGGTGGAAGCTTATATGACGTCTATACTTTAGTAATTATCATCAAAAAATGGACGTTTCTTGGTTAAAATGATAATGTGGTACAAGTAGACCGTGTTTCTCCATATCATCTGTATCCAAACGAATATGACTGTTGCTCTGACACTTACGCCCCGCTCTCTATTCCACCGTGATTATTATAGAATTGAAACTACAATTGGAGCAGCTCGTTACCTTCCACCTCTGACATTGTGCTTGATGACTAACTGTGTGCAAATGTCGCTGCAGAATGTTAACTGAGATGTATATCTGGTGTTAGATCATCAAGTTTTATCTGGCCGCATCGATTCACTTTCCCCAATTCTCGCTACTGAATCCCCCATAGTAACGCCGGGTATGAAGGTCTACATTGACCCCTTCACCTACGAGGACCCCAACGAGGCGGTACGCGAGTTCGCCAAAGAGATCGATGTTTCCTGCGTGAAGATCGAGGAGGTCATCGGCGCAGGTAACCCACCCAAGCTCCTGAGCTACAGGGGGAAGGCTGCTAGTCACCTCCAGGCCATTCCGTTAGAGGACTTCACACCAAGCGGTACTTTGATTCAATTCATCGCTAGCTCATCTCGCCCCCTTCCTCCTATATCTTTACCTGTCACCTGCTAAGACTCCCCAAATAGACACTGTCATGTGGTTAGTGCTAGATGTGTAGTATTTGAGTTAGCCTGATTCCCAGTTGTAGCACCCTTTGATACTATTTATTTTGTACTTTTCCTTATGTGTGGAACACTTGTTTTTACACCCATCCCTAAACTAGAGTCCAATCCTGGTATGAGTCAGTGTGTAACAGTAATTAATCCCATGTTTTCAGTGTTGTTTGGTTGAAACTGAAACAATTAAACTCTGCTCAAACAAGAATATTTAATAAAAACATAAATTGAATACCTAATATATTCTTTCTATTATATATTATGTCACACTGTACATTGAACAGAATGTTCTGCAGAGATTATGGGCACATCAAAGAACTCCCTGCACCAAAGCAAAAGCCCCTGTATTTAAAGAAAACAAGACAAATGAATCCAATGCACACTCTTCCAGGATTGTCTGACTCAGTCTCCACCCACAAATACTGAATGTAAACACTTGTATTTTGTGCACAATGTGGGTGTGTCCCTTTTAAAGTCAATTTGATGATGTAGTCATTTATTTATCTTTTGTATACCTTTTTAAATATAATATATAATTATTAAATCATATTTCTGCTCATAAGCTGCAGGAAATGTCACGTTGAGTTAGAATTGTATCTGAGGCTGTTGTGAAGGCAGAGATGGGAGAACCTTGCTACTACTTCTGCTTCTGCCAATACTACTGCTACTACTACTTCTTCTGCGACAAGCTACTACCTCTTCTACTGCTGAGGCTACTACTACCTGAAAAACCCGTCGCTTCCCAGCATTCGCCTTAAAAGTGACAAGTCCCTTTCCTCCCCCCTTGTCCCTCCTTCCTGTGCTCTGCTCCTCCCTCAATCCATCCATCCATGATCACTTCATTACAACTTCCATATTCACACAATTGCTGCTGCTGCTGCTTCATTTTCTCACATTCTTGCACACGCTTGGTTGTAGACTCTAAACACAAAATGTCCTCTTCGACTCCCAAAACGCCCAAGCTGCTCTCTCCTCCTCTCTCTTCCTCATGCGCTCGCTACTCAAGCCAATCTGAAGTCTAAGCCATCCATCCCCCATTCTTCTTCTTCTTTGATTAGACCCTATTTGCATTAGTATTTTTCACGCTTTTGCTACTAAACGCTCCCACCTGCCCTCATTGCGCTTCATGCCAGTCATTTTATGTATTTAATCATAGCCTAACAGCACCCAAAGCACATTATGTTTGTCACCATGCTAGCACCCATCATCCCATTGACAGTGGCCTAGGCTTATTTTGCAGTCCTTCCTCTACTCCCTTTGAAAGCCACCCCACCTTTGCTAGCCCTTCCCTTGCTCCTTGGTTCTAACCAGTTAACTGTCCCCTTTCTTCCCCCACTCTCCTCCACTTTGTTCCATCATGGCCTCTCTCCCCTCTCCCTCTCTTTGTCCGTCTGTCTGTCCATCGTTCCTCCGCCTGTCCCACATGGGCTGTATCGCAGGAGAGTTTGGGGAGGTGTGTCGCGGTCGCCTCAAGCTGCCGGGGCGGAGGGAAATCATCGTAGCGATCAAGACTCTGAAAGTGGGCTACACCGACCGGCAGAGGAGAGACTTCCTGTCCGAAGCCTCCATCATGGGACAGTTTGACCACCCCAACATCATCCGCCTGGAGGGAGTGGTGACCAAGAGCAGGCCCGTCATGATCGTGACTGAGTTTATGGAGAATGGAGCGCTCGACTCGTTCTTGAGGGTAAGTTTGTGTTTTTTATGAAAAAGCAAATTGCAGATTATGTTTAATATTTATGTCATACTTTTCCTTACTTGTCTGGTGCAGAAAACATTTGTTGCACAATAGTGTAGTGGTCCAGGCTGCAGGCTCTGTGCTTGTCACAGGGTTGTGACTCAGGCAGTTTGCTTGATGTCTCTTTCCACCCTTTACCCCATTTAAATCTGTCCTGTCCACTGCAATGACAAAAAATACTATGGAATTATATAAAATGAATCTGTGAAGGACTGTGCTTAAATAACAATGGATATTTATGAAGTGGAAAATATGTAAAAATGTACATATTTGACATATATTTGGGGGTTTAAGGGGAACTATGTCAAATGTTATATTCTTTTGTTTTTTTTCTCTATAAGGTGTGTTATCTTGAAAGCATTAATAAGCATGGATATATTAATAGACATTTAAGAATTACATTTATTTCACAGTCCATGTACTTTAAACTGAACAATGAAATGGCTATCTAGTAGATTATATGTACGTATAGTTCATTTTTTAGTTATTCACTTGGAAATGTTTGATCGGATGAGAAATATCATCTTTTCCCAAACAAATAATACAAAACGTTGCAACACTGTACCAATTTTGAATGTGTTTTTCTTTCTTCTTTTGCAGTTGAACGACGGTCAGTTCACTGTGATCCAGCTGGTGGGCATGCTGCGGGGCATTGCAGCGGGCATGAAGTACCTGTCAGATATGAACTACGTGCACAGAGACCTGGCAGCGCGAAACATCCTGGTCAACAGTAACCTCGTGTGTAAAGTGTCCGACTTTGGCCTGTCACGCTTCCTGGAGGACGACCCCACTGACCCCACGTACACTAGCTCGCTGGTGAGTGAGGAGCGTGACTTTTTGGACCATAACATAGGTTTTATCCGAGGCGGGAGGGAACACTCAAGTAAAAGTAGTGATGAAGTATTACTCGCGGACACAGAAAAAAGTACTTTGGAACTTCCTTTGCCACAGTTACAATACTACTACTCAAAAAGCGTGGTAGCACTTCAAAATAAAGTTGCCCAGTAAACTATTATTACTATTAAGTCGCACCAGCCAAAAATTGCATAATAGAGAAGAAAAAAAAACATATATAAGTTGCACTGGAGTATGAAATGCGGTTGCAAGTGTGAAAATAACAATTAATATCACATATAAGTCGCTCCGGAGTATAAGTGTAAAAGTATACAAGTATAAATATAAGTATAAGTCGCACCCTGTCAAAAACTATGAAAAAACGGTAATAAAACGGTAATAAAAAATACGGTAATAAACCCTGACTAAGTATTTGCTTATAAGACCTTATAAGGCATTTGCTAACATTTATCACTTAGTTATTATCATCAGTTTAATAAGCAGCTGCATTATAAGTCATCTACAAATGCAAGTCATTGTCTAAGTGATTATAAACAAATAACTAGTGCTTAATAATGCCTTATAAATACTTACAAACGTTTAATATGCTTTAGATTTTATGGATGTACTTAGTTAGATATATCTACTTTCCACCTCTGCTATATATCCTGTTGTACCACATACTCTTATAAATGTGTATAAGAACCTCACACTTGCTGTCATGATATTCCTATAAGAATACCATGCAGCATATAAAGTGTACACTACTAGAATCTGTATAGTCCATATATTTGTCCATATGCTCATACCATGTTTTGTACTAACCTTGTGAGTGGACCCTTGTGTTTTCCTTGACTCACCCTCTCTCTTCCCTCTCGTGTGTGTATGTGATCCGTGTCCGTGCTCCATCCCTCCAGTATTTCATGCTCACCTACTCATTCGCATATCCACAGGGAGGCAAGATCCCCATTCGCTGGACGGCCCCCGAGGCCATCGCCTACAGGAAGTTCACCTCCGCCAGCGACGTGTGGAGCTACGGTATCGTCATGTGGGAAGTGATGTCGTACGGCGAGCGGCCATATTGGGACATGAGCAATCAGGATGTGAGTGTCGGTTTTTGTTTTATCTTTTTAAAACGCACTTTGTCACTTTACTGGTGTGCCATCTGCTTGTTCACGTGGAGGAGGTGGTGTCATACATTTTATTAATTCAATCAGAGCGTAAAGAAACCACCTTAAAAAACAAGCATTCTTACTGTGACCTCTGCTTCTCTCCGTGGACATACTGCAGATGACTTTAATGCCGTACTGTGGAACATTCTAGGCAAAGCACAAGGCACAAGCAGCTGGCAGACCCTCTACCAGAAAAATACTTAGTGCACCTTTAACAATAACGAACAGTGGATTTGATTTGACTACTTTTCTCGCTTGGCCGATATCATTTTACTTCAAAATATTTCCAACTGTCATTGCATTTAAAACAGCAAAAACAAATCATTAGCTTGGCATTTTGCTTGAGAAAAGAAGTACATACTGAGACCAAACTGCCCTGAATCATATCTTAGTAATTGCATCTAAACTAGTAAAATTATGAATAACATTCTGAATTCATGTCGAAAAGTTCACCCAATTTCTTACCTACAACTTGTTCCGTTCTACTTTATTTTCTGCCCAACACTGTGTCCTTGTCCCTACTATTTTGAGCCAAGCAAATTGATTGTGACTCCTGTCCTCCCTCCCAGGTGATAAATGCGGTGGAGCAGGACTACCGACTGCCTCCTCCTATGGACTGTCCCACAGCGCTACACCAGCTCATGTTGGACTGCTGGGTCAAAGAGAGGAACTTACGACCCAAGTTCACCCAGATCGTGGCTACACTGGATAAACTCATTCGCAACGCGGCCAGCCTCAAAGTGGTCACCAACAGCACACAATCCAGCGGGTGAGTTTGCCACGTCTTCGCCCAAATATAGAGCGTGAAATATATAGCGCGCAGCGGAACTAATGGTGCAGTTACTGAACTCCAAGTGCGACGTTGTTTTTCCGTGTGTTGAGAAATGCTGGATAGAAAACGAGTGCAATTCTGAAGGACAATGAATGCATTATACATTGTAACGGTTTGACAGTTAGAGCATCTTCAAAACGATGTGGGATTTCTTGTTCGCGTTGGTCCGTATCCTTCAAAAGTGGACAGAGGAACAAAACTAACTTGGTGAACACACTTGAAGAGTATGGAGCTGTTAGCGTTTAGTTGATTCATCTTTGTCGTGTTAGTCGACCAGTGTTTTTATTAGAGCTTTGGGAGAGTGGATTGTGAATTTACCATATGCTGCCTTTTTAGTGGGCTTCTTTGGGTCAAGCATAGGGATAGTTTTGAGACTTTTTGTTTTTGTCTCGTCTCCTTTTAGTTGACTTAGTTTTAATTGACTAATTGATGCACAACGCAAGTCTTTACTTCTACCAAGAATCATTCAATTACAGCCCTATTCAAAGCAGTTGCGCAGCTAGATCAAAATGTCAATCCAAGCTTACGTTCTCTGCAATATAACGACGGAGTTGCGTAATCGACAGTTCTAAACTTTTCAACAACGTCTACATTTTGCCCTTTCTGCCGCGCTCTTCAAACTACATCTCGGTATGAAGTGGGAAAGTGGAGAGGTTGGAGACTGAATTAGAGGCAGTTGACCTACCTACCCATCATGCCGCCCGGGTCTTTGTGTCTTAGGGGAGGGCTCCAGACAATCCTGGCACAGGCTCAAGAGGAAAGCCAGGGTCTCGGTTGGCTTCAGAGTGACGTTCTTGGAAGATTAGGCTTGCAGTTAATTAGTTCGATTAAGGCGATGCAAAAAAAGAGATGGTGGCGCCTTTTAATTAGCCTCTAACAAGATTTTAAACGGGCCAGCGGAGAGATGGCCTCTTGCTGAAAAGCCCCGGCTGCTATTGAAGGTGTAAACGCTCACGATGTACATAATGAGAGAGAGCTTTGATGGGTACACAATTTAAAGACTTAAGTCAGAGGCAAAACATTTACTTTTGGGATGGGTCTTTGTATTTGTGACTCCTTTGAGATGTCTTGGTCTTGTGGCTTAATGGGAATTACATCTAAGCCCAGAACTTGAGGGCATTTAAGTGAAGATCTGAGCATAGAATAATAGATGTTGTGTATGTGAAGAGCTTTTGAATTGTCCTGCATTGCCGAAAGATACAAAATATAGTATTCTCAAAACTTTGTGTGATCATCATGAGATTTAATTATGTATTTTGAATATTCTTGCACCTTTATTATAGAAAAAACAATGTATACTGGCTAATATGCTTGCTCACTCCTATAGCTCCATAACACATCGATCAAATCTATTGTTCACAATGACGAATTTTACTTTTAGTGGAGTTTTTATGCTTTAAATTCTAACGCAAGCTATTGACCTTGACTCCAGCGTCTCTCACATTTCTCCTGCTGTTCCCCAGCTTCGGGCTCACATGTGGCCAGCAACTGTCTGGACCCTTTTGAAGTCAGCTTTATAGAAAGATGCCTAACAATGGTCTATTAAGAGAAGCCAGAGTTGTGCGTTAACAACAGCCCCGGGGCCAGGGACTCCCAAACGCAGGCCTTATTAAAAATCACTCCATCTACACCACTCAATGGAGCCTCTGTATCAATCTTATTAAACTATAGGCTCTTTTTTTGGGCTTTTCTTTTTTTTTTTTTCTCCTGGTCTTTCTCTTTAAATTGTTAATGAATCTAATGCCATCAAAAAGGATGACAGGATCAGCAGAGCACGGCAGAAAGACAGTGCAGCTCTTTCTCCTCCCTGGTTCAGTAGACACCTCCGGGTCACCCTCACGCTGTTTTGCTCCATAGCGTGCGGCCCAGACTTATTAAAACTCGCACGGTGGCCTCGCTATCTGCAGCCTTGATCAAAGCAGATTCGATGCGAAAGGTCTTTTACGCTTGTCAACAGGTGTACAAAAAAGCCAAACACGTTAAACCAGTGATAGTCGTTTTACGCCGTGCATGCTGCTAAATATAAACGCGCCGTCCCGTCACATAAATCACAGACTAGTGCGGACATCGAAGCGCACTCTGCCCATTTACCGCCATCATTCGCCGGTCGCTTAGTCAACATCTTCCCCGCACATAAGGCAAGCCACGCGCCGACATCTGTGTTTACATTGCACGGGCATTTTCACATTCCGATGAAGTGTTTGCCAAATGTCGTTCCATTTCGATGCGAATGTGATGCATAAATCATTTTGTCCCATTAGACTGCTGTAAAGGGAGACCATGCCCCTTTCAATTTACTCAAAATTTCGTTGGTGTTTTGGAGAGAATTGAATGTCAAATTTAAAACTGCACATCTGTATGAAATGACTGAACACCTCCACGCCGAGCCTCCAGCCGGTCCCCACAGTGACCCCCGCCCTGCCCCCTGCACACAGCTCCTTACACTGCGGGATGAGAGGAGGAGGGGGAGAGGAGAGGGGGAGAGGTGGCACTCAGCTGGGGCGTCCGGGTGCGAGGTTGGGCCTGGCAGAGACACACGACCTTAACCCTCTCTCTTTCTCTCTCTCCCTCCCCTCCCTTATGAATTGTAGGGTCTCTCAGCCCTTGCTTGACCGCTGTGTGCCCGACTATACCACTTTCACCACTGTGGGGGACTGGCTGGACGCCATCAAGATGAGCCGTTACCGTGACAACTTCGTCAACGCCGGATTTGCGTCATTCGACCTGGTGGCCCAGATGACAGCAGAGTGAGTCTGAGAAGGGGTTCATATAATCAGGCCCGGAGTGGTTGAGTCAAATTAGACGTACATAGATTGACCTTGTGGGAAATAGAAATGTGTATGCTAATTTAAAACGGATGATGACATTTTAATACACAGAGAGTCTAGCCACGAGGGTGTGACAGGGGCGGCAGCAGCTCAGTTTGTAGGGTGTTCCTCTTTTGATATGAAGGTTGGCAGTTCGAATCCCATGGACATGTTGGTAGAGCGGTCAGATCCACAGGTTGGTGCAATTCTGGCTCCCACAGAGGATTATTGTAACCCGCCTGTGTCTGCGTACACTGGTTTATAAATGTGTGTGAATGAGTGGTTCCTTGACGTAAAGCCCAACATAATATTTACCTTTTACCATTTGTGACCATTCATAAGGGTCAAAAGCTAGTATAGTTCCTAAAGGACTAATGGACATGATATATATATATACACACATGATATATGATATATATACACACAGCACACAGCATGAGTTTGCATTGCAATGTTTTTGTTGAACATTTTTTTGGTGCATGCACATTTCGGAACAGCTTATTTCAGCCAGCAAAGTGAAACTGGGGAGGACCGAGCACAGCCAATTAGAGTGCTGCTTCTTGGCTCTTACTTCTGGGTCGATAAGAAATAGAATACTTAATTATTAGCTGCAAACAGTGTGCAGTGGTATCATTTTGTCAGTGTCTTTCATGATATATTCATGATATACTGTTTAGAGCAAAATAAAAAAGTCAGATATCCCAGCTTGAATTAAAAGCTTTTACATGGTAATTACACAGAGTATTGCTCCAGCAAATATTTATCCAGAGGCAGTTGTAAAGAACTCCAATTATGTTATTCTACCAGCCAAGAATAACACAAGAGGGAATGCCAAGTAGCATGCAAATCACATTTCCTGTGCAATGGAAAGGTTCATGCAATAAGGATGAGGCTAATATCACCTGCTGCACGAGCTAACAAGTCATAATCTACGCTAATCATTGCGCCGCTTTCCTTAACCGTGGTCACTGGTCGACCTTGGTGCCTCCCTGTGTGTTTACAAACAGGAAATTATGTAATGGAATCTTTGGGCTAAATTGCGGGCCGGTGATGATCAAATGAATGAATTAGGACGATAATGATAAATAAATCTTCCTCATTAGCTGCATAATAGGCGGCGGAGGCGGGGGTAATTTGTTTCAATTTGAGCAGGCTGACAGGTGTGCTGTACTGAAGCTCTCTGCTGCCCTTAATGGCCAGTAATTCCTCTAATAGTCCCCATTTATTATCATTTTATCCTCCATCGCTGCACTGATGGGGGGGCGCTTAAAAACAAGTATTTATTATTTATTGTGGTCGTTTTGAGAGGGAGGATACGCAGATTTAATATGTATACTTGACTGGCACTGTCTTGTGTTGGTCTGTGTGCCCACGTCGAAAGATAGGCAGCCCTTCAGGAAGTCCACGGTAATCACGTGTAATATTAGATTATACAGTGTGTGTGTAGATGAATGAGACGTACGCAGACTGTGGCGGAGAACCAACAATCAGTTAATCGCAGGGCCTAGACGCCAGACCCTTTTTGCGCAGCTATCAACTTGGGAAATCAAACAAGTGAGCGGAAAAGCGCGGTGTTAAACCAAACAAAGCCTTGATGATTAGATTGTGCCGTCTGACTAATGACTCCTGGCGTAGGTGCCCCCTCCCAAGGCGTGGTAATATTAACAGTATGCCAAGGATTTCCCACCATTTCAGGATTTTTCGTGTACGGAATCTACATTGACTTTATAAAACACATCTTGATTGATTTAGACATGATCAAATTAGGAACCGGAAGGGAAAGGCATATCTCTCTGCGTGTGGACAGTGGCAAATGGCTCTGTAAATCATTACCAGTGAGGTTATAGCGCTTTCACATCTGCCGAGCAACGGACAAATTCTGTGTTCACCGCATCCACCGACATGAGTGTCCCTTGTTCTGTTGACTTAACCCACCAGAAGCTTATTCTATGGCAAACATTTGTTCCTTATAGTGTGTATTTGCTCATAGGTGAAAGTGAAAATGTTACGTGTTGACTTATGTGCGTTATCACTAAACCACCTGTTCTCTCTCATCTCACAGGGACTTGTTGCGGATAGGAGTGACGCTAGCTGGACATCAGAAGAAGATTCTTGGTAGCATTCAGGACATGCGATTACAGATGAACCAAACGCTTCCTGTACAAGTGTGAGCAGCGCTGGGACACTCGGACTGATAAAGTCTAAGGACAGACAGACTCCTGGGGCTGAACGGGGCCGGAAAGAGCCATGGGAAACCCCAAGCTGCCTCACCATCCCCTCCAATTAGACACAAAGAACAGGCGTGCCGTGCCTCTGACTAGTCTTTTCTCCTTCTCACCGCCGCTTCAGCTTCTCTCAGTTTTATTTACCATTACTTTTTCATCCAACAAGAAGTTTTGTGTTCGGCTTTTAAGACAAAACCCTTCCCCATGCCTCACTGTCACCTCCAGTGTCTAATGGATTTGCATGTGCGTTCTCATGTGGTTTGCCTTAACCTTCTGATCCAATTCCATCCGTGATGGTTGTGAACATGGCATAAATGACACTCCCTGATTCATGGAAATAACATAAACATAATATCAAAGGAAATGACAGAGGTATTTTGACCCAGACAAGGTCAAAGTACCCCCGGCTAGCTGTTGTTGCTTCCTCTTTCTAAATGCACATATGTGTTATTTTCCATCTTCATATTGAAGGTGTGTTATCCAAAAGGGTCCTTGCTGGGGAGGTGTATGATCAGGTCTGGGCAAGGATACAGGTCAGAGGACGAGTGATGGTGGCCACATTTCTGGATACTGTTTGGGCTGCTTCATCCACACGACCTCTGCACCCCGACCTGACTCCTTCAGGTCTTCATTTGGATCATCTGTCCATTATCTCTTCTCTGTGTTTCATTACACCTACGTATTAGTGCACATTTTTGTTTTCACTTTTTCCACAATTGGGAGATAAAGGACTTCAAAATAAACCAAGTCAGCCCCTGATGGACACTTCATGTGCTACAAGAGACTGTACCACAGTGACCGACCACTTGGCCTTTTGTGTGTGTTTTTGTACCCAGTGTGCACATGTGTGAGTGAATGACAGAGGACAGAGTGCGTGGGTTTGGGAGTGTGTTAGTTGCACACTAATATACTGTACAATACAGCTTCCGCTATTTGCCAACGTGGAGAGTTACCGCATGAACTGAACCGTGACATGGAGCAAAAATTACGCTATATTCTGTGGAAAACTGTTAAACTTTTTTATTGAATTTAAAAAAGAACTTTTGACTTCCACACATATATAATTATATGTATGCATCATACGGAGAGAAACTATGACGGACACCTTACTTTCTACTTAATATTTCCTGGATTTAGAATTATCAAAATTCTTGTTTTAATTTCCTGCCCTATGTATTTATTTGTACCTCCCCCACCCATTCCCCCCCCGCACCAAAACCAGGTGGACCTTTGGCCATTTGGGACTGTGGAACAATCAGAAGTGAGAGGAATTTCAAGAGGATTCTCATTAAACTAAAGAAAAGACATATAAATTGGATATTGTATTTTTGTTGTTGTTCTAAACAGCCTGTAAATGTTTTGTAACAAAAATATGATAAATAACAAATGAAATTCTGTGTTTTGACAAAAATTCTGTGTTTTGTGAAATGTTTGGGTTGGGGTGGAATTCGCTAAATGAGAGTTTTCAAGACAAGACTAATATTATTTGCATTGACATTGTACAAACCATATTGTTACTCTCTATACAGTATATGCATAAACCTAAAAACTGGATAAAATTCCTCAAGTTCAGGAGAGCGTTTCCCAAAGCACTGGGGCTTCACTAATCATCTTCTATGCACCTTAACACGTGTCAGAGATTCATCGGTGTCTCTCGGCTGTGATTTTTCTCATAATTCCTCACACAGCCAGCTTGTCTTAACATACCATAGGTTTTAGAGACTTGTTAAACCCTGACATAGTGCTGTGTCAGACTTGTCAACTTACCTGCCAATCATCAGGAGTAGGCCCAGAGGCAGAGCTCCGTCACTGGGCCCACGCTCTTTTCCGTCTCATCAGAGAATCCTGGAGAAACCTTTTGGTCTCCGCCTGTCAGGTCGATTACCACAGGAACGGATCAGGCATTGTCAGGAGCCATCGCCGCAGAGACAGTGTACAGCGTGACAGGCTGACCTATCATTATCTCTCTTAATTTCCTGTCTGGCTCGCAATCAACGTGTCTCCGCTCAGTCTCCTGCGTGATCAGTACAGTGCAAAGTCGACTACAATTCCCGGAGAATGCACGAGTTTGTGTACCCCCCGGGTTCTAAATGATAGCAGATGCATCCAAGTCCAGACTATTTTTGCATTTTCGTTAAGTGCGGTGTCTCGCATGGAATTTTAAAGTCCGTTTATATATTGTTTGGGTTAGATCTAACAGCGCAAAGCATGTTTTTAATCTAAAGCCAGTTGCGCAACCACTTGATTCTTATTTGGTCAGTCATTTGCAAATGAATTATGCATGCTTTTTAAGCTCGATGCCCTTTCCTAACACAACCCTCATTTGTCCAGGGTTAAAACTGCTGGATCATTACAATATACAAAGAATTGACCAAATTAACCCACTCAACTTTGTTATAAAAATAAAAAAGTACAGATACA
>NW_027316532.1:28233317-28290817 GCF_026437365.1 Eucyclogobius newberryi | reverse complement strand
ACATCGGAGAAGCATTATGCCATCAATAAAGACGAACCCTCCCTCAGTTGATGTGGCATTAGCCTAAATATCAAAACAACTTTAGTTGAATGTCGGGCATCGTGATCATCCAGCCCAGAAACATAAACAAGTCATCTATTTGACGCTGTGCATGTCAACGCGCTCTTTCCATTTATTCTCTTTCCCCCCAGTGGCTCAGAACTCCTTTGACTTGCCCCCACGCTCTCCTCTTCCTTCCCGGTTCATCCTTCCACCTGAGTCCGCCATAATCCTTGTCTTTCACATTGGAGCGGCACAACTAATTGGTCACGTCGGTACGGTGACACAGGGACCGGACATAATTGCCGGACAAAAAGCGAGGCGTTTAGCTTTCGGACCTGTCTGGACTTAAAGCTTGTACACAGCGGCGGCCGACTGGAACGCCTAATTACCACGCGGAGCTCACAACTTGCTAATTGGCGAAAAAATTCCAACGGAAGAGTGCGAGTCTGTGTGCACATCTCTGGATCTTGTCTGAAGTTAATGACTTTCAGCAAGCACAGAACGGGAGGCAAAGAAAATCTGTATTCTAAAGGGGGGATTTTGGGGTTTGTCTCTGCCATCTCCGAAGTTGGTTCCCAAAGTGGGGAGGGGGTAGGCTTTGTGGCAAAAATACTACCAAAACCACTCCTTGTAATGTTTAAGACCCGATTGAAGCTATGAGCTGGTTAGAACTAGTTTTAATGAATTTGCTGCTTCTTTAAAGACCATTTCAAACTAAAAACTTTGAGCTTAGTTAAACTTCTTGCACTTTTCTTTTCGTTTCCTACGGCACTGAAGTCAATCAAAGCGACCCTTATTGGAATTATGAAATCAAATTCAGTTTATTTTTGTATATCTCAAGCAGTCGCCTCACAGGGCTCCATAAAATAGTTGATTAAACCAACAGAAAACAATGAAGCAGTGAGTTCTTTTCACTCAGATGCCCTAGCTTCCAAATACAACTCTCCCCATTATCATTCTCGGGGCTCACAAAGAGTACACTTATGTGGAAATCCTCCTTCTCGGCCTAAATTGCTTCAGCACACATTATTTTGACAACTCAGTATCTTCCCAAAAAGCAAAGCAAATTGTAACACAAAACTGTGCCCTTTTCAATACATAAGAGCAGGGCATACTCGTCAATGGGACATCACAGAGGATTATCCCATTCAAAAGCCTGAAAATATTTGACCACCCGCTCACATGGGCCCCCCGTCCCATGGAAAGAAGGGGGACCCGGGCTTTTCTCTACCCAGAACAGGCCACCTATTGTTGGGTGTTTGGGCGCAGCTGCAGGCTCATTCTGTCTGATGCTCAGCGCTGCCAGCGGGACAATATTCCCCAGGACTGTGCTGGAAGAGCCTCCGCACAGACGAGGTGAGGCCGAGTTCAGGGCGGGACGGAGCTGGAAGAGGTCTAGCACGAGTCACAGTGTGGCAGACATCAGGAATGAGGAGTGGAGGGAGATAACATGTTCTTGTGATGGGTTATGGAGATAAAGCCGTCCTTGATTTACTGTAAATAGGGATAATGGACGGACACTGGCGGAGGAATCTCTGTGGAGGTCGCGCCGTGGCCCCCTGTGGAGCCGAAATCTTCATGCACATTTTGCACGGTGACTATACATTCTACAAGTCAAGAAATGTATTATTCATTCTGGTCATGGTGGATATACATTTCCAGATACAGATACTGCGCTCATACTTTTGGTTTACGGTGGTTTCACAAGCGAGTGGGGATTTTAATAATGATATAGATAATGATCAATGCAAACAAATAATGAATACAAAAAGCAATTCAAAGTGATTAAAATTCATTCAAACCACATTACAAAATAAAATCACTATTCAGATAAAAGCATAAATAACCTAGTTAAAATTAATTATTTGATTTGATTTATTTATTTAATGTAATATGGACATAGCATTTATATTGGACGAACCAGATGCAATGTTTTAAGTGTTATAGCAGAATATGCTAATTTCCATCACCTGTCCATAGGGCCAATTTAGAGTTGAAAATTTTACCTAACACGAGCATGTCTTTGGACGGTGGAAGGATTAAAAAAAAAATAATAACAACAAATATAGTGCTGAACATAATAGATATGAAAAATCTTGCTCAAAACGTCAGTAGACATGGGTTCATTTTGAATGTGTTACAGTTACACAGAAGTGGAAATAATTCAATAGTAATAAAACAATGCAGTAGAATTAATAACAGTTGTGGTTTTGATAGTCAGAGTATGTGTTCTATATTCCTACTATGATAGAAGTATTTGAACAGATACAGTGCAGCTAGCATCTGCCACTTCCTCTCCACTGCCGGTGTAATCCATCTGTCTTTCTCACCCGTTTATGCTAATGAACGTCACTCGGACTGTACCTGTGTGGATGCTGGGGACGTTGCCAGGTCAAGGTCATTTTTCCTCTCCATCGATGTCATTGCTGAGCGGCCCAAACGGAAGGGCCTTGTTCTGGGGTGACATCTCATTAAGCGCTCATCGATATTTATCAGTCTTAATCAGAGCGGTGGCAGGCCCACTGTGATTGCTTCCTGGACGTTGAAGGCAATCACACCCCGTCCACCTCACTGTCCTTGATTCTCAGGATAAAAGATGTGCGTCACGGCTGGGGAACTTTAATAGTCTGCGTGAAATTAGCATGATCGGAGCGTCGTTGCTGTCAGTAGCTCCTCAGTAATTTGTAACATTTGGTCAAATAATTATAACAGGGGAAAATGGTGGTACTTGCTGATAAATATGAATGACATTTACTAATTCCCATATTGTGCATTTCCAGACACACTGTTTTGCTACTTCTGCAGTTGTCTTAGTGTTATTTCAGACTGACAGAAGCTAACACGCACCACAAAGGCAAAGTCAAAGGCAAAAGGACACGACGGCTGTAAATTTGATGAATACTCTGAACTTGGTGCCCATTGCGAGACGTGGCAAGTGAATAGGAAAGAATCTGCAATTTAGAGATATCAAATCTTCTGTAGTTTACTTGTATAAATGTATACTATAAACGTGCTATACATTTTTCCTCATATTATGTTTTCATATATAAATAAATCATTATATATGTGTCATAAATGTGTCCAAAAATGCACCTATTTTCAACACATAACTCTAAAGCTGGGGAGGAAAGTTTAAATTTCACATATGTTGACGTTGTTAGTTACTAAAACATACAGCAGGGATTTTTCTTGTTGTAAATTCCAATTTGATCTAATTTTGTGGGAGTTGAAACTTTAATAAATCAGGCTTCAGGTACAAGATTGGAAAATGTGTGTGTAGTTGCTTCTGTAAGAGGTGATCTTTATGTCTTTGAAGTTACAATGTCCCATATAAATCTGTGGATCTTAGTTGATTTAATGACTTTTTTTCTTTTTAAAATAAATCATGATGTAATCCCTCATTCATCCAGGAGTGGTTCAAAGTAAAAACATTTCCAAACGGGACACTGTCTTATAAATCTCGCTTTAAGAATAAAACCACATATATTTTCACATGTTTATTTGGATTTTGCAGCAAAATTGTGCAATGCATCTTCCCTCAGCCCTTAACCTCACTAACAAGGCGAAAGTGCATCCATCTAATGTCAGGTGGCAGCCACACAAAGGTGAGGCCACAGGGGGCAGCACTTAATGCGCCACATTCTTGTTGGATTCACAGCTACGTGCTTCTGGTGGCCAGCTGTTTTTTTTAAATTGAACTCAATGTCAGCTCATTACAGTCTTGGCTTCAGTTCCCTGCACCATCAGTGACCTGTAAACAGCTCAAATCGGCCGCACTGTCGCAGAACAAAAGCGATCACAAAATGCCAGAATATCTGACACAGCAGAAGCGAAAACGTGAATGAATCAAAAATTTTCCAAATTTGAGGTCAGAAGGCATAATATCCCCTGACGACGTCACTCTGAGGGAGCGCTCTGATTGGACGAAACCTGCCAACGTGCTACTCCGCCCAGCGGCAGACGTCGGCTTCATGCTCGACAGGTCACACAAAGTTCATTGCGTGGCATCTTGAGTACGCCATGTCCTTTTTTTTATGTTTATTGTGAAAGCATGATAGCTGGTGCAGAGTAAACCCATATTTCAATTAAATTACACAAACAAATTAGATATTCATGCGTTCAATGCGATCCTTTATCCTCGTGCTGTAACGTCGCGTCTCTGTTCAGTTGCTCTATAGTGAGACGAGCCTAAACACGCGGCGCTTACTTATTGGTCATTAACAAAGATTTGCCTCAGCCTTAAATTAGCAAACTGCTATTCTGATGCTAATGTGCACAATAATGGGCAATAATCATTTGACAGAGGCATAGTTAGCATTGAAAATGATCATCGTTGTGCCATTATATTACATATACAATTAAGTAAAGTTAAGAATACTACACATTATAACTTTGAAAGCATTGGTAAAATCCTATACGGCAAAATATTAAATGTTAAAAAATATGTATAGAGAAAAATGCTTGAGTTAAGAGCATTTATTGTGATTTTGGTACATTTTGACTAAAGGCCAATTGATCAAATCAGAATTACTTTCAAAACAAATGCCTCTGGAACAAGTCACATCAGTAATATCCTTTATTCAATAAGTATTCTATGGACCTAGTAATACACAATAAGGAGGGAACTTACTTTTTTCCATTTAATGATTTGGCCATTTCTGTCACTATGAGCAGAAGCTAAAGGACTGATTCTTTAACATTCTTAACTATTCCCATAATTTAGTTCTGTAATTCGAAATGTGGATATTTAATATGTATTTCAATGCTGCTAACACTTTCCAAATGTGGCCGTGGGCTTGGGATGTGTTGACACGAGCTCTGACTGTCCGTGCCGTACAGGAGCAGACGAGATTAGCAGCAGGCTTCAAAATACCTGACATGCTTGACAACAACAATACAAGAACATAATCGTGCAACACACGCTCCATTGGGCCCACATGATGTGATAACACCGCCACCCACACACACGGGACACGCAGACCGGGCGGGGCTGACGCCAAAACATATTGTTTCAAAATAACATGTGTATATAATCATATTTTATTATAACATGTGTAAAATTGTGACTTTATTATACCTTTTTAAATGTTACTAACCCAAGACTTTTTCAGCAGATGTTATCACTGTTATTTTTACATTAACCTTTGGGAAAGTACATGGATTTTCTAAATGAAATTAAAAGAATTGTAAAAAAGAAAAAAGGAAAAATGTACTGACAAAGCATTAGTAGTACACATGGTAGCTCAATGGTAGAGTGCTTTAGGTGAATACTGCCCTTGTGTCCTTGGGCAAGACACATCTGCGTACATGGCGTATGAATGGTTCCTTGATGTAAAGCGCTTTGAGCACCTTGACGGTAGAAAAGCGCTACATAAATGTGACCATTTACCATTTAAATCTGCTTTACTTTTCATTCCTGTGGTAACATTAATTGTAAGTGAGATTACATGTATTTTTTCCACATCTAGACATTGCAAACTACACCAGCAAACCAAATGATTGTACACGTAAAGTATTTTTTTAGCAATAGATTCTCATCTTTTAATCATATCTTTTTATACATTTCAGGATGTTAATCTTAGTGTCAGATGTTTTGACTAGTTCTTTTACTTGTTTCAAAAAAGTTTCTTGTTTCAGTTCAGTTAAACTTCTTACTTTACCAAATCATTTGCCAGTGAGTACATATTTTTTTCACTCAGCCTCTCTTTTTCAACCTAAAGCTTAATTATCTTGTAAACTGTCAGAAATGCCATGAAACCAGTGAAACATTCTAGGTCAAGTAAGCAATTAAATCTCATCTAGTCAAAACGGCTCTAATCACATTACAATAAAGCCCAGTCATTAAATCTCCTCTTTTCACATGTACCAGGTGGTGTGAACTACTATTCATATCCCCCATTTTTCCCACATTTCCTTCCCAGTTGCATGTTCCTTAATGTGTTGCTGGTTCCTGGCAGAGCTGTTGCGTGCCGCTGGACATGCATCCTCTCTCTGGACCAGTGATTACTGCCAGACTTTATTGGCTTTGCCCGGGCACATTCCCTGCTTCAACACTTTCACACAGAGGCACGCGGTCATAGCCTTCCAACGCAAACACACACACACGCACACACACACACACACACACACTGTAACTCCAGCGATTCACCTTGGGGAGACGTCTCTGTATTTCTAAAGGGCCTAGAGGACAGAGGAGGCGGGCTGTAATCGATGGAGAAGACAGGCAATGATTATGGTAATACGTCTTAGTTACATGCACAAGCGAACTTTAAAATGGACTATAATTTCTCCATTATTGTTTGGATCCACCGCACGCTTGCCCAGCCCTCGTCCGGAGCCTCTGTTTTAATCTTCATCGCCGTCGGCCCCCTGTGCTCTGAGGGTCAAAGAGCGGTCGTGTTTGCTCAAATTGACCGGAGAATATTATGTACGGGCACGCGCAAGATTAAGACAAAGTCGTGTGGCGCTTCTGTGCAAAACTTTGTATTTATCTTAGTCATTACTATAAATGTACTGCCACCATATCCTTGAGCAATATCATTTGGGATTAGTGTGGTATTTGGAGTATAGACTTCTCATTTTGTATTCCAGTCATCGTGATTATTTTATCGATTTACTGGTCTTCACAGGAAATATCATGATTATAGTAAATATTATGGAATGTGAGTCAAGTTTAGAAGACAATTCATCTTGTGATATTGCATCGTGCCCTTACAATGCAGGACATACCCAAACCACACTTTACAGATGACACGTTTCCATGCAAGCCACAAAAAACGCCTTTCGACATGGTCCGGTTTGAACAGAATTTCTATGATGCATGAGCGTGGAATTTTGTTGTCGTGATTAGAATCTCCCAAGTCGCACAAATATAAATAGAGCACTAAATGAATACAGCGCACTCCAGTCACGCGAGGAGAGGAATTCAACGAGATAGGAAACAGCTAGGGGAATATTAGCAATGTGTTTGGACGTGTACTTATGTGACCGGATCGTTCTTGCGTTGTGTTACGAATGGCCACGAGACACAGTTTATTCTTTGGAGGCACTCTCCGTTTATTCTGGTTAACAGAAAAACATCAAAAAAAAGTCCAGCCCAATCCAGCCCAAACTAAAAAAAAGATATAACAACAATTAAATCAATATACGACACATAAAACATAAAGGACGACACGATGGATGACTGACCTCTTCCCGAAACAGAGATATTAAAAGGGAAGAGGAAGTCACAACCGTCAAATTTATAAGGGAAACACACGAAGAAGAAGAAGGGGCTGGAGGACACTGACAGCACAATAAAACAAATACCAGGTATTCTGAACACAATATTAAACAAAAATAATACAGATTTTGTGCGATTATACTGCAATGATATATAGACTGGCTACACTTACACATTTTAGATCAGCGAGAAGAGAACACAAATTTGAGTCCATCCATCGTGGACTTACTCTTGTTTCATTGTTTTGGTTTGGGTTGAATGGGAAACTACCAGACCTCCGATAATTTTAATTGTGCTGCAGAGAGTAAACAACCAGTAACCAATGTTTTTATGTCTATGTCCCGTATTTTCCGGACTATGTGTCGCACCTTTTTTCATAGTTTTGACCGGAGCGACTTCTATGTGATATTATTTGAAATCTGCATTTCACATGTTGATTCTTTTTACGCTGAGAACAACAAGAGGGCGCTCTGGGCTCTAAGCGACGCAGAAGAAGAAACTGCACTTCCTCTACCTCTGGAGTTTGTGGAGTTGTTTAGAAGTGACACTGAGGAAGAAGAATTCAATGGATTTAGTGATTTGGGGTAAAACTGATGCTTTGGTAAACTTGTTAGCATGTTCTTTATGCTATAATTATCTTAATAACTGTTCATATGTTACGTTTACATACCAGACACTTATCACAGTTAGCTGAAGGTGTTACGTTAGCATACGAACACCTATTCATCATGTTCTCTCATCTGTTATTATTTTAAATTGAATTTCAAGATTAAATGTCAGTTTGGATTTTATCAAATAAATGTCCCCAATAAATGTGACTTATTCTCCAGTGCGACTTATAATCGCGAAAATATGGTAAAGCTCAAAGTAAACCAGTTATCACGTATGTTGGTCTAGTTACTGTTATGCGAATATCAATATTAATAAACATGTACATATTATAGCTTGGCATACATTTTATGTTGACATCTTGGGGTCATTTCTTCATAGTTTTGTGTCAAACCCACTCCACCAGCAGCACATCGGACTGATCCATCTGTGTCACGTGTTCGGTTTGATTGAATCCCTTTTTATACATGTATTCATTGACGTACCTTCACTCATAAGGTTAGACCAGTATCGAGTAACAAAGGGTAGAAAGTAAGAATAGAAGTAAATATACTGCCAAAGGTTTATTGGCCATCTCCAATATGAAAGTCCAGGTAGCATCGTACAGCTGCCTTGTTAGCATTTAGCAGAGATTTAGAGCATTTATAAGTATGAAATATACAGATAGAATGCCGTAGTTGTCCAGTGGTTTACGATGGAGTGTGTTGGATGAGGATGAGCGCTCGGACAGGGAGTTCTATAGGGTAGAACAGCAACGATGAAGGCCTTTTCCCCACCGGTCTTGCCAAAGGGGACAGGAGGTTGGCGCCGGTCGATCTGTGTGTTTGTGTGGGAGTGTGTTGGCAGAGTTCAGAAAGCTAGGTGATGACCGGCTTGTGGATGGACTCTACATTTACAGACCAGACGTATGCACTCAGACTTGTGTCTCGTTTCAAACGTCCAGTAATTCGGCATTCGCATTAAAATGGCTAATGGCACAGTTTTACGAATATAAATATCTGTACTTAGACAGTATCGATATATTTATACTTCAATACAGATTTTTTCATCAGTGTGGGTGCAACTGTGGGCCCAAAATGGACAATGGCCATTAAACATCATTGATTACGGTCCAAAGTCACAACCTCCTTACTTGAAGTCAGGCGGGCTAATAACTCAACGCGCAATAATACAAAATACAACGGCTGCGCACCAAAATTGACCCCAAATGAACAATTATTTAACTTGGAGATTGGGAAATAACATTTTCATTGCTTACATGCCTGAGTGCCGGCGCAACTATCGATACGCATTTTATTTCAACGTGGGCCCGTTCCTGTGGAGGTGCAAATGGCATGCAAAGTGCGGAACCAAAGTTGCCAGTGATGATGAATAGCTTTCAATAACGCCACAAAATGGGTTCAAACACCTTTCCACAAGACCAAAGCGGGATAATTGTGCAGGTAAGAAGGGCTCTGGATTACAGTGTAGGGCATTCATTACCATCTGATGGGGTTCATCTGTATCATACCAAAACAATTTAACCTTGCAAAAGATGAAATTGCTTTTCAAAAACATGCTTTACACCGTTTGTATTCATCAATCAAATTAATTCAGGCTTAAAACAGTTTGTGTCCCAAGAATGTGTAAATTAGAACAGATTTCAGCTACACACGTAATAACGTGTGTAGCTGAAATCTGAGTGATGGAGTTGGGTTTTGCTTTTAATTACAGAGAAAGCCATTTGTCAACCCAGTCTACAGTAATTGCAAAAAAAATAAAAAATAAATGAATTTGTCGCGTTGGTAGGGAAATTATGAAAACGCTTATTCATTTCTCATATTGTGATTCTACTTTTGGGTTGGACATAAGCTTTTGGAGGAATAACAACCCATTTCTTTTCGCAGTACACGCAGAGATTAGCAGATGTGTTGCACGTACAGCCCGAGAACAATACATTCACTGCACCTCTGCATTTTTACAGTGAGCCTCAGCCGTGCCAGTCAGCTTTGGCTGTCGTCACCAGCTCTGCCCTGTCCTGGAGCTATAAACCTGTTTTAGATCAGCTCCATCCCTCTACCTCTCCCCCCAGCACAAGTTAAAACACACCCAGAGCTGGCAAAATATAACCGAGACGTCAAAGCTACGAAAAAACTACAAATTTCATGCCAATTTCAAGCATATTCTGGTACAAGTATCTGCATATTTATTTTTTATTATTAGTATACTGGCCATGGGTTGGAATTAATTTGAAGCAGAAGAAGGAAGACGCAGGGAATGCTAATGTCAAGGTTATAATAAGGCAAAGGAAATGTTAACCAGTGTTTAGTGCATGTTTATGAGGCTCACGTTGCACATATCTGCCGGTGGGGAAGCGCGGAAAGGTTAGCAACGCGGAGGAAGTCGGAGGCAGGATCCAGCCGGGCGTCAGCGTGAGGTCTGGATGTCATAGTGTGCGACGACCTGTATGCACCTCTCACATCAGGAGACAACAGCAGAGCAACAGGCCTACATTTATGTCATAGTTCACTGTAATTGGTTCCTGTTAGAGCGTGAGTCCGGATCTCAGGCACGTAGTCATCCATTTATGAGAAAATTAAAGATCCATCATTTGTTTGGAAGCTGATGGTCATTTGAAACTAAGAAGCAGAGCCATTCTGCCACTTAAACCAGGGAGAAGTCCAGAAGGAAGCTGGGAGAGCCAATTTAGCTGGCTCCTCTGAATGTGGAGGAGGAGCAGCTCTACTCCCTGTGTGACTGAGCTAAGGGAGTGTCCAGCCACTTATTTTGACCACTTGCCTCAACTCTGACACTAGTGAATGAAGAAGGGATCAGAATTTAAAGCAACTGTAAGTGTTCATTGGACGTTGTGCTGCAGTCGGCCATGATGCATTCAGTTTTACTCAAAATATTTTGTATTAAGTCATTTAATAAGTTGTTTATTTACACATTTAAAACCATTCTAAAACCTCTTACTCCATACAGTCTCATTTCCATCTGTCAAAGCGTGCTACATTATCCAAACCCATTACCCACCTCTTTCCAATCAGAGCTCACTCTGCCCCAAAGTGGAATAAAACACGATTAATGATTTCAATTACTCTGACCCTGGCCGGCGTTTACTGTGCCTGCAGTCTGGGCGAGGGGAGAGCTGCAGTATAAAGCCCCCGGTGAAGGACATTTACAGGGGGAATGATTCAGTGAACGGGCTGGCAGTTAGTGCTGGCTCATCAGAGGAGAACAGAACTTTTCTTTGTGCTGGAGCACCTCGCATCGCTTCACTTGGAAATCAAAGTGTGGATCCCTGCTGCCAATCGACTGGCATTATCTTTTACAGGTCTCTAGATTCAATAGCTGAGAGCAGACTGGACTCATCACTTTTCAAACGTCTCAATGGAATAGACCATGTTCAAGTCATTTCATTTTTAGCTACAACTTTGCTCAAATTGCATTTTAAAATGGTTTCTTTATTCATCTTTTTCTTCCTGGTGGGTGGTCAACTGCATGCTAGTACCACCGTGCTTTGGGCTGTTACTGACACATTCTGATACATTTCACCTCCACATTCACGTCTGATGGAAGCAACAAACCAGAGAAAACCTACAGACTGAAAGATCATTGTAACACATCGCCGACGAGTTAAGGAACACCAAAAGTTAATATACAGCTTAAAACACAGTGACATTTTGAAACATCAGTGTGTATTTTCCTGTGCGCTATTGAAATATTTTACACAATTACTATGTCCAACCAAGAAGTTATTCTAGGTCAAGTTTTGTGTAGTGAATGAGAGTCACATTTAAGACCATCACCGCTAAATCAAGCTCATATTCCATCTAGTTCTTTGGGGAAATAAAGTGTCTTTGTGTTGCCATTATAGGTTGTGACGACCCAAAAAAATTATAAATAACAATATACTGTACATTCCGGACTATATGCGCACCGGAGTATAAGTTTAAGTTATAACCAAAAATGTATAATAGAGAAGAAAAAAACATATATAAGTCGCACTGGAGTATGAAATGTGGTTGCAAGTGTGAAAATAACAAATAATATCACATATAAGTCGCTCCGGAGTATAAGTATATAAGTATAAATATAAGTATAAGTCGCACCCCGGCTAAAACTATGAAAAAAGGTGCGACTTGTAGTCAGGAAAATACAGTAAAGATAATAGGCATCAATTCACACTTTAGAGTAGTTTAATAGACTCAGCTAAGAACAGATACATATAGTTTAAACAATGACAGGCTTATGTTGGTTTCAGTGTAGTTAGCTCCTCCCTTCATACAGATATAAGGCACTTGTCAGAGGAGCTGAATACGCTACTTGGATGAGTGGCGAAAGGTAATTCATTGTATGTATTACTGTGAATACTTGTTATTTGTGATAAAAAGCAAGTTCTAGCCAGTTACCCATTGAGATACGCTGTGCATTTTGAGTTTTGGATTGGTGTTTTCTCTAAAGGTCAGAAACTGTGTGTACGTGGACAACTCTCCTCTCCAGCTGATAATGACCAGGCTGCCTGAGGACAAGCTGAATTTTTAAGTACAAATAAAATACTGGACGGACATCGTGGCAGGGCGAGCTACATTTTCCTAATTACTTCAACTGCTTTCATAAGACTCTGAAGGGAAAATGATAGGCCATCAGAGCAGAAGGTGTCCCAGGCCACTACATTACCACACTACATAAATGAAGCAATTACAGGTGCAGGTTTAAATCAATCTAAATATTACCCCTGAGAGTTTATTACTTTGGAAGAGACCACCATTAGAATTTGGCAGTAGTTACAGGAATAGATGTACTATCAGACACAATAATACTGTAATGATGGGACATGGTAAGCAGAGAGCAGTGGTAGTGGTAGTATTAATGATCACAGCAGTATGATCATGGTGAGTATATTTATAAGATGATTCTATAGCCACAGTTGCCCTGGGGTAGAGCGATGGAAGTGAGGCTGCCAATCTGTACCATGGACCCCTCCAACCACCACCAATCACACATACGGTCAAGAAGGGAGAAGTGTCTTGGCCAACTGCACAACAACAGTATACAGAGGTCAACGTTGGGATTTAACTGCTGACCTTTTGTTTAGTGGACAGGCATTAGTGTTGTTGACCTTGATTATTGACACTTTATAGGTTTGATACAATTTCCATACCCCAATGATAATCAGACATATAGAATTTCATTTTCACAGTATGATATTGCAAAAAGTTTTTTTTTTTTAGTAATTGAAGTATTTATTTATTTGACAGGGACGATGCATCATACATAGTTACAAACAAAGCTTGCAGCCGATGTGATGCACTCAAAGTTTATAGCCAGAGCTAATTTTCAACTTCTGTCCCTGGTTGGGCTTTTCTAAATCCCCCAACTGCAATTGAAGAGGTATAAGACAAGCAGATGTTCCTACACCATCTTTAATATTAAGATCTGGGTAGTGATCTTTTGACAACCCTTTTGCCAACGCTGCAATTGGAAGGGCATTTAGCATAAAGACTTTGAATAATCATAATGACTAATGTTACAAACCTGCGCCTCAGACACATGTCACTCGATTTGTCTCCATTCTCAGTGAAAGGACATCCTCATGGTTTCAATGCCGTGTCACTGTATCCTTGCCTTTGTAGGCCGCACTGATTGTTCCGTCCATAGAATGTGATCCCTTCATTCGGCAGGGCGTTAAGTCACTGCGCGACGAACAATTGCGACAAGGAGAAGAAGAAAAAAAAACTAAACAAAACAGGCATCTTTCCCCTCGGCTTCACTTCAAAGCTCTCCAGTAACCTTTGAAGTCGTGACGTGCCAATACCTGGGTGCAACAGATAGACACAAATCCCCATTTGCGAATTAGCCCATTTCAGAAGGTGAGCAAAAAGAAGGCGAAAGAAAGAGATTGCGAACACAAAACAAAATGTGTTAAGTGTGTTCTTTCATCGACGGAATCTCGCGGCTCTCTTCAAATGCTCTGCGGAAGGCGGTGATGTCGGACAGTAACAATGTCCTTTTGAGCGCGGGCGATGAAAGAGGTACGGAGTCATTCTACATTCTACGAGGCGCACCCCTTATCCACTTATTCAAATCAGTCTGAATGTGTCATATTAGCAAGCGGGGACAAACAAGAAGAGGGAAAATGCCTTTGAAACATTCTGAGAACAAAAGGGAAAAGACGTGCAGCGCCAATCCACTTATCCTCCCCGGGTTTACTTTGTGACATCTGTGCTCGGGCAGAGGGTAAAGAAAGCTGTTTTCAGTTGTGTGTGAAGTGGAGCAGAGCTGGGAAAATAAATGAAAGTAACGTCGCTTAAAAATATTCGAGAATAATGCTATACAATTGTGACTAGTCCGGGGGGGGGAAGCAGAAAAAAGAGAGCGGGAGAGTCATGCAAACGCTCAAAAAGGGATGACAGAGATTGAAGGAATTATCAAAGACTGGACATTTTGGACATGGAGAAAAATGAACTTTGAATACATTTATCAATAACTGGTGGGACGAATATGCAAAAAGACATATATATGCAAGACATTTTCTACATTTTCACTCGTGTTCGCTTTCTTTCCTCTGTTTGTTTTAGTTGTTTTAAATATTATAAATGGAAAAATGTTAACCCACGTCATTAAAATGGTCACAAAACCCTTTAAACCAAACACATTCAAGCGTACTCTGACACTGAGAAAAGTGTGTGTTCAGTGCCTTGCCCAAGGACACTGGCGGAAACGGGGATCGAACTGCTGTCTTAACTGCTGACACAAGTTTTTTGTTGCGCACGTTTTTGTCAAACTCATTATCCATCTCGTGAAGCCTTTTATTTTCCATCAACAATGCCATCCTTACTCTTCCCGCCAGAGACAGAACAGAGAGAGGAATTCTGGGAGTATTAGTGAGGCAGACAAGGGCCCAGATTGCCACAGACAGATTTTTAAGATGACAGATGATGCTCCCGAAAAGGAGAAGAGGGAAGATCCTGGGAGCAGCGTCAGGAGGCCTGGACATGTCAACAGCAGATCCATCATCTCTCCATATTAGTGAATGCAAGTACTATGAATTATAATCACTAATTAGCCCGGGCATGAACTCTGTCTCAATAGGAGCTTTGAAGAACCCAAGGTCTTCTCCGCCCCCCTCCAGTTTTCCCCAGAGCCCATAACTCTTGTATTTTTAGACACAGAAAATATGAGAATCCTGGAAAATGTTTGCAATGTTGTAAAAAAAAAAAAAGAAAAGGAAAAATGTAATGTAGCATACACTAGATATTAAACAAATCAGTGGTAAAGTAAAAAAAAAAGTACAGTTATGTTGTTAAAAATGTACTCTACAGATACATTGGTGAGACATTTTTCTTTATTTTATTTTCATACAGATTGATAACAGTCACCACTTTCATCTCTGTGAGTTCAGATAGGTGTGATTGACAGGTGGATTAGCCAATCAGGGACATGCATGGTCCGTTGGCTGCTTACCAAGAAAACAGAACTACATCACAGGGACTGAAAAACACTGCAGGTTCTGTTTGAGTTTGACTCGAGGTGCGATGGAGGGAGTGATGATCGGACTCACTCTTGGTAAAGAATTGTAGTGTGAGTATTCTGGAGCAGTTACAGTCATTTCAGTTTTTGTAATTAGTTACTTTCCACCCAGGGGCCACAACTCAACTAAACAGTCAAGAAAAGTCAAAGTTGGAAATGAGGAGCACCATAAAAGATCAAAGTTTCCCTGTTCATCAGTTTTATTTTCCAAAGCAAAAACCAGAGATGCGCAGGAGAAAGAGATAGAAACAAGAGGCCATTGAGAGTTCAGAAACTGTGGCTAAACGGGATTAGCATGGGTGAGAAAAGAGGTAAACAGAAGCATGCTGCATGGGAGGCCAGTGCAGATAGGGGCTGGGTGCAGGCAAAGACAATGGCTAGATTAGCCATCTGTGGGGCATCTGCTGCTTGGTGTCATTAAACGGCTTAGGAACCACCCAGAGTAACAGCAGCAGACCCCCCCCCCCTCCCCCAAGCACCCCCAGAATTAAGCGTCAAATCTTGTGAGACCTGTCTGTCTCTATGTCTGACTAAGATAGTTAAAGCAAACCGAGTGAAGCCAAATTGCATATACAAACACGAGTGAGTATTAGCACACATGGGACACTTAAGCCTTCAGCAGACCAAAGCATTAATTGAATGAACTTTACCATCCAAAAACCACCCCCTTCTTGGATCCGAAGTCCCAGTTTCGGGGTACACAGTGTGACATTTGCTTTGTCTCGTCCTTTTTGTGTCTATAGAGGATGGCTGCCATTTTGCATATGAGAGCATCAGTTGGAAGGGGGCACACAGCTTACACTGGAACCTCATTCAAGTATGTACCACTGAGGAGTGAGGAGGGTGCGCGGGCAGAAAATCTGTCTTTTCGCATCCAGACGTAGATGCGGTTTTAATTTCCAAAGGGGCGTGGCTAAATGCTGGTTTGAAATGCCACATACAGATAACTAGAGTTAACAAAAACAACAACATTCCCTCGGTCTTTAGGAAATTATCATAAATTGTTACTGGAGAGTATTTGTATTTGCATTTAATAATCAAAGCATCATAATTCTCATGTATAATTGTAAAAAATTGTATATGTTGGATTTATTTATGTTTTTAAAATAAGGTTCCTTAGAAAACAATGTATAATACATTAAATAAGTGATAGTTATCTGTTTATAATATTGTTTAAACGTATCACTTGAAAACAGTTTAATAAACAGCTTATTAAAGCTCTGACAATATAAATATAAAATCACTTGTGAGGTATTGCAAGCCATTTATAAATGCTACTGATTGTCTAAGTACTTATAAACAAAAAACTACCGGTATGCCTTATAAATACTTTACAAAGGAACCTTATTTTTTTAACCAGTGTTACCATACATTCTATCTATTTACATATATATGGCAGAGACCCTCAAACGGGAGGAGGGGCTACATCGGATATCCAAATTACACACAGTGTGGATAAGCAGATACACTAAGCCTACAATAATAGATAGCACATTGTATCGAAGAGTAATAGGTGTAATGTCAATTCTAATCCTAATCCCTGACCATGAGCATAAATCATAAATAATGCATACTCCACATTGCACAGCCTGTATGTGCTCATTATGTGTCTCCACCTGTGACAAGTGTATTATGGGCATGTCTCATGTGTGAGGCGGACACACACGCCGGCCCTAATGACCGAGCTACAATTACAGCCAGAACCCTGTGCTGTCTGCATCATTTATCACACGAGCTGCTGTTTGTCTGTTTGCACCAGGCTTACTTGATGCTGAACCATCAACAGGTATGAAAATTAGAATATCAAGACAAGACTTTTTATTCAGAAAATGTATCGTGAATTTCCACACTATTTCTATATCTGTAAATGTCAGATACAAAAAAAAAACATGATTCTGGGAGAAAAAAAAGAGATTTTAAGATAAGATAAGATAATCCTTTATTGTCCACACATGGGGAAATTTTGGTGTTACAACGCAGTAGATACAAGGGGACAGATAACTTATAGGAAGTTTCAAAAAAACACTCTTAATAGAAGAACTCTTATAAACAAAACAAAGAACTCTTATTAACAAAACTCCTCTCATATCTTAATAGGGAATGGAGGTAAAAAAAAATAAAAAATGAAAAGATTAAAAAAAAATAAAAAATAGATAAAAAATAAAATAAAGTAAATAATAATAAAATAAAATAAGATTTTATTTAATTATTTAATTTCTCTCACAAAAAAGGAAATTACTTTTTTGCTCATCACTAAAAACTCAGTATCAGTTGCTAATGTTCCATTTCCAATCATGAGACTTGAGACTATGACCATTATGTGAAAAGAAACACATAGATGACTAATTGAATATATATACATCGGTATTTAAAATTTTAAAGAGCATTTTGTACCAATATATTTTGTTATACCTCCACGCAAGTTCACACTGTGGATACATGTAACATTTCTGTTAATACAATACAGGTGGTTGTGGTTATTAGCCTTGAGAACAAACTATTACGGATAATATTTACTATATATAAACTTTGCTCTTCATTTTAAATCTGTGACTGAAATAAAACAATAGTTCTGTTATGCTCATGGAGTCGTGGGTCACATCTGTGGGAGCATTTACACTAAATAATACACAAATGTTGGAAAGCAGTCTTGTGAACAGATCCGTTTGCAAATATTCCCATCTGGGCTATCAAGCAAGGTCAGGAAAAACTACACGAATGTTTGAACATCCCAAAATCATAACAACAGGTGCTTTCATTCGGCTTTAAAGATGGTTCAATTCTCAGAGGTTTGTGGGGAAACACTGTAGTGGATGTGTAAAATCATGAAATCCATCCATCCATCCATCCATCTTCTGCCGCTTTATCCGGGGCCGGGTCGCGGGGGCAGCAGTCTGAGCAGGGACTCCCAGACTTCCTTCTCCCCAGACACTTCCTCTAACTCCTCCGGGGGGATCCCGAGGCGTTCCCAGGCCAGCCGAGAGACATAGTCTCTCCAGCGTGTCCTGGGTCTTCCCCGGGGCCTCTTCCCGGTGGGACATGCCTGAAACACCTCCCGAGGGAGGCGCCCAGGAGGCATCCGGAACAGATGCCCGAGCCACCTCAGCTGGCTCCTCTCGACGTGGAGAAGCAGCGGCTCTACTCCGAGCTCCCCCCGTGTGGCCGAGCTCCTCACCTTATCTCTAAGGGAGCGCCCAGCCACCCGGCGGAGGAAACTCATTTCGACCGCTTGTATCCGCGATCTTGTTCTTTCGGTCACTACCCAAAGCTCATGACCATAGGTGAGGGTAGGAACGTAGACCGACCGGTAAATAGAGAGCTTTGCCTTTCGGCTCAGCTCCCTCTTTACCACAACGGTCCGATGCAGCGACTGCATCACTGCAGCCGCTGCACCGATCCGCCTGTCGATCTCACGCTCCATCCTTCCCTCACTCGTGAACAAGACCCCGAGATACTTGAACTCCTCCACTTGGGGCAAGGACACCCCACCCACCTGGAGAGGGCAAGCCACCTTTTTCCGGTCGAGAACCATGGCCTCGGATTTGGAGGTGCTGATTCTCATCCCAGCCGCTTCACACTCGGCTGCAAACCGTCCCAGTGCATGTTGCAGGTCCGGGTTTGATGGAGCCATCAGGACAACATCGTCTGCAAACAGCAGAGATGAGATCCTGTGGTCCCCAAACCGGACCCCCTCCGACCCCTGACTGCGCCTAGAAATTCTGTCCATAAAAATTATGAACAGAACCGGTGACACAGGGCAGCCCTGGCGGAGTCCAACATGCACTGGGAACAGGTCTGACTTACTGCCGGCAATGCGAACACAGCTCCTGCTCCGGTCATACAGGGACCGGACAGCCCTGAGCAAAGGGCCCCGGACCCCGTACTCCCGGAGCACCCCCCAAAGGACACCCCGAGGGACACGGTCAAAAGCCTTCTCCAGATCCACAAAGCACAAGAGCAGGAGCTGTGTTCGCATTGCCGGCAGTAAGTCAGACCTGTTCCCAGTGCATGTTGGACTCCGCCAGGGCTGCCCTGTGTCACTGGTTGGGCAAACTCCCATGAACCCTCGAGCACCCGATGGAGGGTATAGAGCTGGTCCAGTGTTCCACGACCGGGACGAAAACCACTCTGCTCCTCCTGAATCTGAGGTTCGACTATCGGTCGGATTCTCCTCTCCAGTACCTTGGAATAGACCTTACCCGGGAGGCTGAGGAGTGTGATCCCTCTGTAGTTGGAACACACCCTCCGGTCCCCCTTCTTGAACAGAGGGACCACCACCCCGGTCTGCCAGTCCAGAGGCACGGTCCCCGAACGCCACGCGATGTTGCAGAGACGTATCAACCAAGACAGTCCTACAACATCCAGATACTTTAGGTACTCAGGGCGGATCTCATCCACCCCCGGAGCCCTGCCACCGAGGAGTTTGCGGACAACCTCAGTGACTTCAGCTTGGGTGATGGATGAGCCAGCCTCCGAGTCCCCGGTCTCTACTTCCTCTTCAGAAGACGTGACTGAGGGATTAAGGAGATCCTCAAAGTATTCCTTCCACCGTCCGACGACATCCCCAGTCGAGGTCAGCAGGCCTCCACCCGCACCGTAAACGGTGTTTGTGAGACACTGCTTCCCCTTCCTGAGGCGCCGGACGGTTTGCCAGAATTTCTTTGGTGCCGACCGATAGTCCTCCTCCATGGCCTCCCCGAACTCCTCCCAGGCCCGGGTTTTTGCCTCTGCGACAGCACGAGCCGCGGCTCGCTTGGCCTGCCGATACCCATCGATGACCTCCGGAGACCTACAAGCCAGAGTGGCCTGATAGGCCTCCTTCTTTAGTCTGACGGCATCCCTTACTTCCGGTGTCCACCACCGGGTTCGGGGGTTGCCGCCACGACAGGCACCGGAGACCTTGCGACCACAGCTCCGAGCAGCCGCATCAACAATGGAGGCGGAGAACATGGTCCACTCGGACTCAATGTCCCCAGCCTCCCCCGGGACATGGGAGAAGCTCTCCCGGAGGTGCGAGTTGAATACCCTACTGACAGAGGGCTCCACTAGACGTTCCCAACAGACCCTCACAATGCGCTTGGGTCTGCCAAGTCTGTCCGGCTTCCTCCTCCGCCAGCGGATCCAACTCACCACCAGGTGGTGATCGGTTGACAACTCTGCCCCTCTCTTCACCCGAGTGTCCAAGACACGCGGCCGGAGGTCTGATGACACGACAACTAAGTCGATCATTGACCTCCGGCCTAGGGTGTCCTGGTGCCACGTGCACTGATGGACACCCTTGTGCTTGAACATGGTGTTCGTTATGGACAATCCGTGGCTAGCACAGAAGTCCAATAACTGAACACCGCTCGGGTTCAGATCGGGGAAGCCGTTCTTCCCGATCACCCCTCTCCAGGTGTCACTGTCATTGCCCATGTGGGCGTTGAAGTCCCCCAGTAGAACAACGGAGTCCCCGGTCGGTGCACTGTCCAGTACCCCTCCCAAGGACTCCAAGAAGGCCGGGTACTCTGCACTTCTGTTCGGCCCGTAGGCCGCCACAACAGTGAGAGACCTGTCCCCCACCCGAAGGCGGAGGGACGCGACCCTCTCGTTCACCGGGGTAAACTCCAACACGTGGCGGCTGAGCTGAGGGGCTATCAGCAAGCCCACACCAGCCCGCCGCCTCTCCCCGCGGGCAACACCAGAGAAGTGGAGCGTCCAGCCCCTCTCGAGGAGATGGGTTCCAGAGCCCAAACTGAGCGTGGAGGTGAGGCCGACTATATCTAGTCGGTATCGCTCAACCTCCCGCACAAGCTCAGGCTCTT
This sequence comes from Eucyclogobius newberryi, assembly GCF_026437365.1. Classification (NCBI taxonomy): domain Eukaryota; kingdom Metazoa; phylum Chordata; class Actinopteri; order Gobiiformes; family Gobiidae; genus Eucyclogobius; species Eucyclogobius newberryi. The sequence continues at coordinate 28,269,625 of NW_027316532.1, read as the reverse complement.
TCCCCCCCAGCGAGGTGACATTCCATGTCCCCAGAGTTAGTCTCTGTGTCTGGAGATCTGGTCGCCGAGGCCCCTGCCGTCGACTGCCGCCCAGATCTCTCTGCACCGGCCCCTTATGGATCCTCCTGCGGGTGGTGGGCCCACGGGAGGGCGGCCCCACGTCGCTCTTTCGGGCTGTGCCCGGCCGGGCCCCGTGGGGTAAGACCCGGCCACCAGGCGCTCGCCATGGAGCACCCATCCCAGGCCTGGCTCCAGGATGGGGCCCCGGTGACGCCGATCCGGGCGACGTGAACTGCCTTGATTGTGTCGTCGTCATAAGAGGCTTCTGAACCGATCTTTGTCTGACCCGTCACCTAGGACCTGTTTGCCTTGGGAGACCCTACCAGGGGCATGAAGCCCCCGACAACATAGCTCCCGGGATCATTCGGGCACTCAAACCCCTCCACCACGTTAAGGTGTCGGTTCAAGGAGGAGAAATCCCTGTTGGAATATTCTCCCTTATTATACAATTATGACACATTTTATAAAGCAACTCTGTTAGTAAGCAAATTTCATATTTCATCTCATTGTTTATTTACGCCATTGTGAGTAGTTTTGACAATTCAAGAGTCAGAATATTATTTTTTAACTCTTAATTGCGATGACAACAGCACTAATCATAGACGTCATCGCTCTGAAACCCATAGATATAAACCTTTAAACAATGATTGACGGTATGGGTGCCCAGCCGGGACTGCATGGCAAAGAGCTAACATTTCTTACATTTGCAAAAGCGAACTTGTGTCATCATGTTATTCATATTTTTTTTCAATAGCTGCACTTGTTCATCACATCCCAGCTGCCTCTGTACGACAGGTAACCTAATACAGGGTCAGAGCTGGGACACATGTCATGCGCCCTTCCTTTATGATAAGTACAAAAGCAGTGTGTGTGTGTGTGTGTGTGTGTGTGTGTGTGTGTGTGTGTGTGTGTGCGTGTGTGTGTGTGTGTGTGTGTGTGTGTGTGTGTGTGTGTGTGTGTGTGTGTGCGTGTGTGTGTGTGCGTCCTGTGCATTGTGTCTGCTGCTATTGTCCATTTACCTACTAACACTCAAACTCGTCCATGTCTTCAGGGTAAAACGTGCCCTCAAAGAAACATGGGGTCCTGAACATTGTTTTTTTGGTCATGCCTCTTGATTTGCCCGCTCTGGCCTGGTTAGCGCTCGGATGGGAGACTGAAGCAAACTGCTTTTAGCCAAGGCACTTCACCCACACTGCCAATTTTTGCTTTCATTTCGACATAACACTGAGACCTTTGTCCATTCAACACCAAAAATGTCAGGTGAATTCCTTCAGACCACATGCTTTTGCTGACCCCAGACTGGCTGTGGACCGGGCAGATGAAAAGACATATCAGTGAAAGTTTGAAAATATGTATAAAGTTTGCGTGTGGTCAAACGGGCCCCACAAAGCGTTAAACTAACAATGACTTCTAATTGCAGAGGTCCAGTGTTTAGTATGAGATGATTTGTGCCATTGTCCTTCTGATAGCGCAATGTAAACTCGAGTGGCTCTCCACAGTATTGCGCCCGTGAAAGAGACGGGGGATAATGCATCACATGATTATTCATTAGCTCTCAACCTGCAGTGCCGTATAAGAACACTAATTCACCTGCTTTTACCCGCCATCACTCAATCACCTCTGAAGTGGCATTTGAAGTGCAGTTATGCCATTAATAGCATTAAAGGACTGAAATTTACACACTTTCAAAAAATCTGAGCTCCTTATCTCCTTTTTTTTACCAAAATATACTTTGTCAAATAATAGATCGTTGAAAAGTTCAATTTGCCGTTCTTACTAAGAGCCACATTTTGATTTTAATACTCTTTAAAATCAAAACAAAACTTGAAAACGTATCTCAAAACTAAACAGGTGATCAGAATATCACAATGCAATCTGTGGCAATTTAGAAAGTACACCAAAGTACAACGCAATAAATAAATAAATAAATAAAAAACAAGGGCATGAAAAATAGGGGTGAAGAGTTTAGTAAATTGCTAGCAAATTAATGTCACATCGTTGGGTAGAAGCCAAAAAATTATGACCTGTAAGCCTTATTTTTACACAAAATACAGTCATTCAGATATAAGCAAAGGACTTAAGCACAAATCCCACAAAATGGGAGTAAAAAAAGATAACAGATCTGCATTCGTTAGAGTACCTTGGCTTGTTTACCGACCATTAACCATTTTCTTATCTTAATCTGCATACGTTTCATCTGACATTGTTGGGAGATGTTTCCTCAGGTAGCAGACAACTCCAGGTTTCAAACAAGCGAAGGCTCCGTGGGGAATAGTGGGGATTAGGTGTCTCTGTAGATTAAGTCTGACAAGGCTCTGTGGCTCATCCTCGCTCTCCCCTGGGTATTTACACAGCGCTCAGCTAACCCACAGGTGGCTAATGCTTGGTTAGCGGGGCCCTGCGTGTCTCCTGTATGCTGTGTGTACATAGAAGTGTAAGTATGTATGGAAGGGAAAGTGATGGAGTGGATGCAAGTCGGTGATCAATCAAACAAACATAGAGATGTGTGTACAGATGTTTGGACGAGTTCATTCCAATAATCCACCGAGGTATGTGTAGACCTATGTGCGCCGGGATACCTTTAACACCTGTTTCTACACTTACTTTCAAGGATAAGGAACAAAAAAGGTTTAACAATCAAAACCATAGATGAAAGCTTTGTGTCATAGTCAGAACACTGTGTGCCACTAATATTTTGATTGAAGGCAAACCCAGAATTACTCAGATGGATTAGTTTTACCTAGAGACGTTACATGTATGTGTATTTGGACAGGCTATGCAATGTTAATAATTGTTTTTACTAACTTTTTTCCGGAGATGGTGCACGAGAAGACTTTAATATATGACCAGCACCTTTAATTAATCAAATATTGCTAGCGTTTAATCTATTCTCAACTTTTTCAGGTTTGTTTTTAACATTTTGTGTCTGTAGCGTTAAATGTCACTTCTCACCACGTTGTTGCGATTAGCAGTCAGAATGACGGCGCCCCAATCCAAACTTTGCACCAAAAGCACACAAAATGTACCGGTACTTCCAGGTGTTTACCAGAGTTTATTTCTGCTTCTTCATTTCACAGTTTGAACATTGGGTGCTGCAGTTTTATGATTCAAGGTTCTATTTGAGATTGACAAATAACGGCATACAAACATTACATATGAGCTGATTCACGTTTATACCTGAGATTTAAATATCTTGTCCACTCTCTTCAAAAATCATCTTATTGTGGTGAAAAACAGAAGCAATTCAGCCACAAATCATCTGTCTTGGAACAGCCAACAGAGTAAAAATGACATTGAATTACTGCATTTGAACTACTCACTGCACATGTAAGTCAGCTGTTAGAAATGATAGTTTTATACCCCGCTTGAGTCTATGAAAAAACAAAAATACGTGAACATCGAGCACAAACAGTTGCATTATTCCTGTCGCGAGTGCAAGCTGTTTGCTACACCTCCCTGGAAAATCTGCTCAAATAAACAATTCATTTGATTGTGTGCGTTTATGTCAAGTCCAAAGCGTGGTTATTCATCATTTTGACTAAGTGTGACTTCTGTCCCACTTAGCATTTCAATCCAACTGCAACGGAGTCAGCTATGAAAAGAGTGACGATCGAGAATTTACATACAGAATCAGTGGGTGCAAATACAGGTGAGAATCGGAGAATTTAACACAAACAACAAAGGAGACAGAAGGAAAGCTATCCATCAGATTGACAAATTCAGCTGACAGTTTAGATCTTTGTAATACCACGGGGTTGAAAGGACCAGATGTGAGCGGTTTCGTAATAGTGTTAGCGGAGATACGTGCAGGTTGGGTGAGTCTGCAGTCATCTTTCGCTCAGTCGGAGAAAACATCTGATCATTTCTCACGGTTTGAGAACAGACATGAATCACACTGAACAAGATACAAGATAGGGTGGGGTTGGGGGTGATGAAAGCGTGGAAAAATGTGTCATTGTAGTGATAATTATCAGAATAATGGCAAAAAATGTATGTTTTGGTGCTACGATACATGGAGATATCAGAATGCTGGTTGGTAGCTCAGTTTGGAGGTGCACTTTTTGGCTGCAGGTGAATGTAGCTAAAAGTGACCAGAGAACGTTCAGATTGTCACCATGAATTCAATAATTACACAAATAATTATAACAAAACTTATGAGCATTATCCGCTGTCAACAATATCCTCAAATATTTTAAAGTAATAGATTATTGACGGGTAAAGGATGTGAGTGTAACATTGCAACGTATTTGTTTAAAAAGGTCTTGATACGTTGCAGGCAAAAAGCGCTAACTCCTAATTTTTTACGTCTTAAAGGGGCTGTACCTGATTTTCTTCATTTAAAGTCAATCTTTTACAGTACAGTATTGTAAACCACATCTATTCGGGTCAAAATGAATCCATTATGCGCTCTTTGCATCTTTTATAGAGCATTTTACTCGCAAAAACAGGAAGTACGTTGTTAGCATGATGATTGTTGTTAGCATGCTAGTTGTTGTTAGCTTTACTGTGACATCAAAACTCACTCTGGCCTCAAAAAGTTGTAAAAAAGTTGTAAAAAACCGCTTATGAACTCATCACATCATATTTCAGAAGCTCAGAAAGCATTCGGTAAGTGTAACTAGTTCTGTTTTGAAAGTTTTTAAGACGCCTGTAATGTTTGAACACATTTTGAGTGGTGTGCCATTATTGTTGTAAAATATGAAAAAAATAATTGATTGGGTGAATTGTGCCTTGTGAATCATATTTTATCTCTTATATTAATTGTTCCCATCCAAAAAAAGTAATATAAGAGATGTTATTTTGTTTTTTTCAGGTCTTGTATCAAGTATTTATACACATCGGCCAATTTACAGCCATATTTCTACGTTTGAATCACGTCTGCCACAATAAAACAATGTCTGGGCCATGGATCTCCTTTCTTCTGGAGGCAGTTTTATCAGTGACCATGGTGAGAACAGTGCCGGTCTATTCGCGTCTCAAATAGAGCTGATGTAAAAGATTGCACATTTTTGTCTATTTTTCATGTGGAGCCAGGAATCAAAGAGCACTGATGCAATAAGCCGTCCATATGGTCCGAAAGGTCTGTGTGAGCGGCGTTCTGATCATTCACATTAACAAACACCCTGGGACAGGTGCCAGAGCTTCATGTGGAGATGTCTCATCATTGTCCATGACATGGAAGTGTCAGTACAAACTTGCTCTGTTATTGATTTTTCCATCTAAAGTCTTTTGACAGGTGATGCAGCGTTCAATAAGCTTTTAATACAGATACGCTCTGTAGTCCAGACCTTTGCGGTGCAGGTGGCTAAAAGCTGCAGTCTTGCAAGTGTTCTAAAACGTAGACCTAAATTCTGTTATTGACAATGACTCTTGGATGAGAGTCGAAACGTCTATTTTTTCAAACTGAGTCCAGATGACTACAACTGAAGCTTTTTCTACTAAAACGTAGTGGTTTTCTAACAACCATTCTAATTAGGCAGCATATCCGACTTTACCCTTGGAAGATCCTGCAGATGCCGCAAAGCAACAGTAACTCCAGCAAAACATGTTTAATCATCAGATTCCACCACACAGTTCTCCTTAATTCCACCTCAATTCAACCTAGCATACTTTTTGACATAACATCAATGCAACACTTTTGACCGATTATGTTATCGTTTTGATGAAGGTTAAATCTGTAAAAGGCTTTTGCACATTCTAGGTCTTCAAAACACGAGGCAAAAACCTTTCTAATATTAATGTGTCCGTCTAATGAAGTGTAAATTATAGGATTTGAAATGAAAAGTATTTTTGGCATACAAAATGTTTTAATCCCACCATGATGTCATCAAACAATCACAAGACATGGCATAATTACTTGTGTCTCTGAAGAAAAAATGTGTCACGTTTTCAAAACCTACACTCGAAGAATTATGAAAGAAGAAAGACAAAATAAAACAGGTTAAAAGAAAGAAAAAGAAACATCTTGAAAGGCTTGTTTTTATTTTTCCAAAGAAGAGCATAATCCCAAAAGTGCAGCTAACCCAAATGTTCTCAAAAACAACAACCTTGAAACATCTTTCTCAACACGCAAGTCCTTGTTCAACCAATATCTTCGACATGAGACACGCACAGCTCCACAGTTGCTCCTTGTTGTTGCCTGGAGAGGGATTTCCGACGCACAAGTCACTGCTCCGAGTTTGTTCTGCTCAGCTTGTTTAAGACACTCCGCCGTGTGCTACGACACGCCAACAGATGGAAGTATCCCGCTCGTGTTCAGAAAGTGGCTTCTCGTTACAAACACATCCGTCCAAACAAGCTGAGATTTACAGGGACAAACAACACAAACATGGGACTATTTATGCATCGGAAGAACATGTCAATTTAAATATCGTAGTTTATACGCGTGAATGAGCCACGGTAGAATTTACAACCACTTCGGCGACAATAAGCCGCTGTTATTGCTACTTTTACGTTGTTTTCGGAAGATGCGCTTTCCGACTTGAACTCTGTGACATCTTGTACAGTATAAATGAATGGATTTGAGAGACGCAGCGTATTGCACCTTTCGTTCAGACACAATCAGCAGGCCCAGATGATCACACGTTGAATGATGACGGCAATAACAATTACTGTAGCTGTGTGATAGGTCCTGCGGCGCTACTTGTTTACCGTTATTATTTAGTGCTCTACGGCAGAAAGCACGCCGTACATTAATAACCGGAGTGTGAGGGTACAAAGATGAAACGCTGTGGGTTGAAATGGCTCTATTTGAACGCCACGTTGCGACGCGAGTGTTTGCGTAATTGTTCTCACGTGGATTTGGGTGTCTGTGGATTTTGCCTGTAGCCGGTGTTGTGCATATGTGGATGTGTTTTTGTAGCTAGTTCTGTTCCATCCGAGGAGAAGTCATCCATCAATCTGTCGGCTCCCCGGCCCAGTGTATCACCTTTCTTCTTCCCCTAACATTCCTCCCATCGTTTCCTTTTATCTGGCACCTCGTTCTCTCGCTTGTGCCTGGCTTATCCCTGTCACCTACTCACTGCGCACTTTTAGGCATTATCATAGTGTCTTGGAGCCGTTAGACCAAAAACGCCCGTGTTAAAGTGCTTTGTGAAGGATTTACGGTGCAGGCATTTCATATTCAGAGAAGAGTTTTATGAATGGCCAAGGAAAAGTTATTGTGGTTGTAAATAATGGAAGGAATGCAATATTTAGGAAATGTACTATATATGTTGAACAACTATTGTTATGAATTATAGGATTTGTAGGACTACTAACCTTGCTTGCACTGAAATCGCAATATCTAAATCTAAATCTACATTATGGGTCGGATAAGGAATTTAAAACTGACTTCAACTCCTACTACTCCTACTCCTGCTGCTGTCAGACTGTATAACAAACACTGCTAGCCCTGAACACGTGCAATACTTTAGTGACATAATCATGTGCAATACTGTCATATTCATGTGCAATACTGACTTAACCATGTGCAATACCGTCATATTCATGTGCAATACTGACTTAACCATGTGCAATACCGTCATATTCATGTGCAATACTGACTTAACCATGTGCAATACCGTCGTACTCATGTGCAATACTGACTTAACCATGTGCAATACCGTCATATTCATGTGCAATACTGACTTAACCATGTGCAATACCGTCATATTCATGTGCAATACTGACTTAACCATGTGCAATACCGTCATATTCATGTGCAATACTGACTTAACCATGTGCAATACCGTCATATTCATGTGCAATACTGACTTAACCATGTGCAATACCATCATATTCATGTGCAATACTGACTTAACCATGTGCAATACCGTCATATTCATGTGCAATACTGACTTAACCATGTGCAATACCGTCATATTCATGTGCAATTACTGTAATACTCACAAGCAATTAAGGCCATATTCATGTGCATATAACTGATGTAAATAAGAGTGTTTACTTACCATTAGTATTAGTATTATTTAGTCTTATGCTAGCTATTTTTACTTTATTTTATTATTATTTACTTAACTTTATTTTTATCTTTATATTTTATTTATTCTTTTTCCTCCATTCCCTATGAAGATATGAGAGGAGTTTTGTTTTGTTTATAAAAGTTCTTCTATCAAGAGTGTTTTCTTCCTATAAGTTATCTGTCCTTTCCCCCTGTATCTATTGCGTTGTAACACCGAAATTTCCCCATGTGTGGACAATAAAGGATTATCTTATCTTACTACTCCTACTACTCCTACTACTACTACTACTACTACTACTACTACTACTACCACTACTACTACTACTCCTACTACTACTACTCCTACTACTACTACTACTACTACACGTCATTTATGCTGTAATTCCAGATTCTAGTTATTGAAATCAAGATATTCTAACTGCTATCTGGAAGCAATTTTCAATATAAAGGTACTGGACTGAGAAGCTGGAAATGTATAGAGCCTTGAGCTAGATTAGCCCTGCCCTGAAGGAGGTGTGAAAGCCGGAAACTGCTCTGTTTTGTTCGCTGATGGTCCAGTTCCGAGTCGTTCTAACCCTATTGTTCTCTGGTCGCCTCACGCCCACACCTGATCACCTGCAAAGACTTGGGTCGTTACATCTTATTGTGCTGAGCTAGCCTCCGCCTCACTGCTGCTAATTGCCTGACTGGCCTTCGATCGGCTTGATCTCTGTCACGGCTTGAGGATAGTGTTGTAAACAGAAGGTAGATCGTACCAGAGTTCACTATTTCTGTTAAAATTAGGATTGTCTTTTTAAAAAAAATCATCTCTTTCACACTTCTTTCAACCCATCCCTTCTCGCTGCTTAAAATTTGCAAATGAGTGATTTGTAACTTTAGGATGAGTTGGACGGTCTATTGTAAACTTTATATTATACATGCCGAATATTCCACAGATGGCAAAATGGACTGACAACATAATTAAAAACATAAATTCCAGCCTCACATAGAACACCTCAATTATTCATTTATTTAGTGTGAGATCTGAGTCGCATTTATGTGCCGAGTGAGGCAGTTTGGCTCTAAACTGTGATTAGTGCTCGTGAATGTGACACAGTGGCATTTCGCCTGTGGGCAAACATCTCAGTGCTGTTAGACTTTGTGTTGTTGGAGTGTAATGGCGTAATTGTGGAGCAGCGCCACTAATCACATCATTATTAATATTGATTCTTAAATAAATACCAGCGTGATTGAGTCAGAACTTCATTAACATGCGCTCTTTGTAGCTCCTAAAAGCCAACATCCTGAAGCAGGGATTCCTTAAATTTATCGCAAAATGCTGTAATCAAATTGTAGTGTTAGAATTTTTCAAAGCATCAGTCAAATCTGTATTGAACAAAACTGTCATCATTTACATTGATGTATTTATTTTTGTTATGTTAATCTATTACTGATATTACTTCAGAGACATGGACATACAATTCAGGTTGAATAAAAAAAATGACCAAATAAATAGTTTGCATAACCCTAATCAAATCAAATCAATTTATTTTTTAATCCTGCTTTAACTCTGTTTCTGAAACGTTGTCAACTGAAGTTATTGAAACATTTGACTAAATTTAAGTTTTAATGTTTTCTATGTCTATGGGGAGAAAAATTATGGGACATTTACTTCCAGAACCGAAGCAGGGTTTAAAGTGGGCAGGACTGTTCAGCTGCCCACTATTTTTAGCTCCTATCTTTTCTGATTGTTGCTACCGTATTTTCCGGACTATAAGTCGCAACGGAGTATAAGTAAATTATATGCATGATAGAGAAGAAAAAAACATATGTAAGTCGCACTGGAGTATGAAATAAGGTTGCAAGTGTGAAAATAACAAGTAATATCACATATAAGTCGCTCTGGAGTATAAGTATATAAGTATAAATATAAGTATAAGTCGCACCCCGGCCAAAACTATGAAAAAAGGTGTGACTTATAGTCCAGAAAATACAGGTACTCAACATTCACGATTAACTTTCATTGTATTAAGCCGCAGTGTACACAAGCTTGTTCTGCACACCACCAACAACCTTCAGCTGCCCAGTTTGCCTCGCACAAATCCTGCCTCATCAGAAAGTCTTCATCTGGTTAAGGCCACTTCCTGCACACCTGGGGGCACACAGGAGCACAGAGCAGCTGAGGTCAGTGTAACTGTAGCCCCCTTGATCAATGCTCATTTGCCTCTGCGGCTGCCGTCTCCCTCCTCTCCACGCCTCTCCTCTCCAGGCATCCATGCATCATTCATAAGCCGAGTAAAGAGGAGCTCAGCAGCTTGCGGAGGCCTTCTAACCTCCGTGTTCTGAGGCCGGCCCCTCTGCGCCCTCCGCGAGTTATGTTCCTGTCCAGCCGCGAATGAGACAAGGTGTTCGGTTGCCGGGTAGAAATGTCATCCTCGTGTACCGGCTGTGGACCAGACCAACATACAAGTTTAAAGTGAACGGCTCATGTGACGTAGATAATGCAACTGTGTATTTTAACACAACATCCAAGGGCTATTTGTATCATGCATGCACTTTCTTTAACACGAGGAGCCCAGAGCAAATGTCCAAATGTGATTACGGCCTACTGCTGAGTTAAAGTATCGACTAATCATTGTAAATCTGGTGAAGGGGTCCGACTGAGTTATAAGAAACAACATACACAACAGTCAAATATTTGCACCAACAACACCAAAATGGAATATTATGTTTTTATTGTTAAAGGTGAGCTACGAAACTTTTGTGGTGGGGGGTTCGTAGAAGAGACGTTATTGTTTTGCCGGTAAAGGTCTAATTCTTAATAACTTCTGTGTTTATTGCACAAAAATACTTGTAAAACATGTATTCTACAGGGAGTGCGGTCACCTCTTAAAGTTGTGTTAATGTTACATCGTTATACACCATTTAGAAAAGTTAAAAAATGCATAAAAGTCGCCATGTTTCTAAAAACATAAAGAAATAATAGAAATCAAACTTTTTCACCCAAGATTTATACATTTTATGGCTAAGTACCCTTGACCAACGCTTCAGCATTTTTTAAGGTACCATTGGAGGACAGCAAGATGAGAAATACAAGTTGCAGTATCATTTGATGTTTTAACTTAAAATTATTTACATCATTTGGTGTTAATGTAGGATTTTTTAGTATGTTGATTAGTATGATTTATGAAAATGTGTGCAGTAATACATCCAATACTGTCTAAACCTTGTTGAAGTGCATATGATACATAGAGAAATAGTTTTATTTTAATCAACAGTATAGTTGATTAAACAGTATATGCATCTTTTTTTTTTTTGATGAACAGATAAGAAAAACTAAGCAGGAACAAAAAAACATGTACTAACAAGGCTTACATTTTGATGTATTCTAATAATGCATATAGCTTGTAACATACATATCTACTGTAATTCAAGTGGACTGTGCAGCGCTGGCTGACGTGTGCAGCTAAAAAGACCAGAGAAAATGCCTGACTGAGATGAATGGCTGTAGTTGAAGTGATGAGACAGATCGGCGTCCCGGGACAGGCCTCAGAGGTCAGGTGCAGGGTCTGAACTTGTTCTTGGAGGGCGAGAGAGAGCAGATTTCTTCACAGCACAGGAACATGGAACTAGAGACGAGCCAGAGGAAAGACAGAACACCTGCAGTAAATCAGAGCTTCAAGTCCGTAGCTTAACTCAATAGCAATACTCCGCACACACTGCATTAGTATTACTTTTGTAAACTTTAGAAAATAGTTAAATACATTAGATAATAGCTTAAACTGCGTTGTTGTGGTGATTCACTATTACTGTACTTTTCTGACTTTAAGCTGCTTCTTTTTTCCCACACTTTGAACCCTGCAGTCATTATAACGCTGCGTCTTATAGATTTGTACTGGCAAACGGCCACCAGGGGGCAATTTAGCAGGAAGCGCAAGCGTTTTATACGCCGTAGAAGAAGACGTCAGTGGAAGCACGGTCCAGGGGACACGTTGTGTTTTCTATTTTAAGCTTCAAAACGTTGTGTATTTTATTACAATCAGATTTATAGTCAAGGAGAAATTACTTTAATGAGGAAGTAAATCTAGACGCGGCAGAATACACGGACACACACTGAGCACGAGCTCACATGCGATATGCGGTGATCTGTCGCATTGAAATGAAACTTTCTTGGCCAGACCTGACTCATGGATCAAAAGACAACATGTGCATCATTACTCTGGACCATATTTCTGTGTAAATATCTCATGTTACAACGTAACACTCACTCGATAAGTACGAGCTCAGGAGCAGATGAACCAGAAGTGAAGACACAGACACAGGTAAATCAGCTCACACAGAGTCATCAAGGACAGAGGATGTGATGTGTTCTATGTTCACTTCAACTTCAAAACACTGTGTGTTGTATTACAATCCAACTCATATTCATCAATATTAGTCTAATAAGTCCAGTGGCGCAGCGAACCTCGGATGCGCCGCAAAACCCCCGGTTCAAAAGATGCATCACTACCGCGTTTATTTAGGTGTAAATATCTCATGTTGCAACGTGGGCACCAGCGGTTTATTGTCGGGTGCGGCCCGTATATGGACAAGTTATTTTTTCTTCGTAAATATCGTGTACGCGGCTTTTATTCAGGAGCACTATATAGCCTGAAATGTATGGAACATACACTATTTTTGTCTGTAACATTCATGTTCTATAACTATTTTCAAGCAGGAGATTAAAACAAAATGCTTAATAATAGAGCTAAGTATACAACTGTATAGTCTGGATCTCAAACCTCTATAAGCAAACAATAATTGCAGTATATTTGGGAATGTTAAAAGTTTGGATGGCCTTCTGACATCCTCTATACTGTCTATGCGCTGTCTCCATTTATCCGGGCATGGCAATGGCACAAAGTGTACACTGGCCTCTAACCTTAGTTGCTCAATAAGCACCACTAACACATTTATCAGTCAAATTACTGATACCATGTTTATTTAATTATTTATTTGTAATTAGGGGTGGACAAAAAAGGAAATCTCTATTTTTGGGGGATTTCCATATAAACATTTTCAGATGATATTTTGTCAAGCCAACAGAAATGCACTAAAACATGTCTTTAAGGGAATTAGCTGAGGTATAAGTATCAAACAAATTTAAAATGACTGTATAATTCCTCACAAAAGTGGAGAGGAAGCACTTTAGAGAAGTTATTTGGAAGGCTGCAATTTTAAAAAAATCATTTTAATCAGTTATTTTGCAGCAGTTATACATAAATGATATGCTTGTCTTAAAAACAACATTCACAATATTATTGATATTTTGATAATCTACCCACCTCTATTTGTAACCCTTTCTCACAGTTCCTTTCAATAAAACTATATCTCTGTCTGCTTATGACACCTTGTAGCAGACACTTAGAGGATAATGAATGATACTGAATGATAGATATAATGATAATATGTATGTACTTAGACCCCTGAAGGGAATGATGACCGATGCAGAGCAGGATGTGAGACAGGAAGTGGTGGAGAAAACAAATACCTGAGATAAAATGAAACTAAACTTCTGAAAAGGTGGCGCTGGAGTGGAGGAGGGCTGCATTAGCTGAACTGCTGAAAGGAGAAGCGCAGGGTTGAGTTTCTAAAGTGTAGACCTTTGTCTGTCGGTTCATTAGAATAAATGGTCTGTACATTTCCCCTGAACAAACACATGTAATCCCAATCCCCTCGTTTGATGTGCACACCCAAAACCATCAAAGTTATTATCATTGCTCATCATTAGCTGTCACTGCATAACAAGAAGAAGAATTCCTGCTTGGTGTCTTATTTTTTTCCACAGCACACCCACCACCCAGGAACATAAAAGTGAATGCAGCAACGCAAACTGTAATGAACGAGGTTTTGTGTAAATAACATCATCTGGTGCGCCGAAGCCGGGTGGATTTAAACATTCCTGCTGTTCGCCGGTTTCGGTCGCGGCCAGTGTTCGTTTATTAGCGAGACGAACAAAGCAAATGAGCTAATGCTTGGGGCAGTATGGCATCACCCCTCACCAGGTTTGGGGGCTAACACAATAAAGGAACCTTTGCCGCACCACATCGTTTATGGCATTTGGACATCCCCCGCGTGGCAGATGTGATGGCTTATATGAAAGGTGGCTGCAGTTTGTTTGCGTGTGGGTGTGCGCACATGCATCTGCCAAGGAAGAAAGGGATTGAAAAAAATGTCGAAAAAGCCCATAAAACGAAAGCATTCCCGTAAAGATAGTGCAGAAAACAATAAAAGTTGCCTGGCAGACGGAGGAGGCCTTGTGGCTCTGACTGTACCGCTCCCCCTCCTCCGCCTTAGCTCGGCTTTGATCCGGGCCCTTTCTCCGTCTGAAGCTCCACGCACACAAACACAGTGTTTTCTCCTCCTCTCCTTTCCTTCAACCCAGCCTTCCCTGGGCATCACCTCCACTTTGATCTGCATCACAGCCCGCACGGCCTCAGCCCCTTTCTTCTTACTGCTAGTTGGTGCTTCTGTCTTGCGCAGATCTTCAAAGTGCCATAGCATTGTTTCGCCTATTGACTTTACAGTTATAAATACACATAACCATTGCTGTATTTTTATTATGGGCAATTAAGGCTCATCATTGCAACAGAAGAACTGAGAGGGAAGAAGCCAGAAAGTACCTAATTTACCATAGGGAGATGTAAATGTCTGTTGCTGGCCCAGAATCAAATGCTCACAAAACGTTTGTATTGTTGTTGTCTCAATGCTCTGGAGTATCTCTGCTTGGACATATCATGTTTTAGAAATAATGCAGCAGTGGCAATTACCATGGGGGAAATAAATAAAAGCTAGCCTTCCACCAACACGCTAATATAAGAACTCAGTTGTAATGAATGTGATTTGAGGGAAGAAATGCTCAGAACTAGCAGAACTAGGAATGATTTATGGACCAGCACAAGAGACAACAAACTCAGAGAAGGAGCAGAGAACACAACCTTGTAACCAGGAAGTGGAAATGAAGCAAAATACAACTTCAGGTATGTTTTTGATGAGGCAACAATGTTATGACATAGTTAAAAGTGTGTCCTTTAATGATGAAATATAAGATTACTTCAACAACAAAATACCAATATCCTTTTCAAATCCTGAGAAAAAATTAAATATATATAAATACACCCGAAAGTGACTTTCCGATGGCAGCAGTTAATTGAAGATTCGAAAGAGATAAAGATTTAGGAGGCGACCAAGAAGGACAATGATGAATAACACGACTATGCTATGCCCCCATATCTCATATCTGTTCTCCGAAAAAGACTGTATCCATGGCAACAAGGACAGGGAAGGACAGAGCGGGAGAAAAGAGTTCCAAACAACGAGAAGAGCAGGTAAAAACATAAACATAGAAAGTCACAAACAGTTAGCACACAGACAGGTCTTATAGCGTAACCCCAGACAAACTGCCTGATGTTGTGGTTGAGTATAGATTTGTGAGTCCCATGAGGACACTGGCATTTGCAGGCATCTCGTCTCCAGGGAGGCAATTTTACAGACTCTGTGTGTTGCCAGCACAACTTTCATTTAGTAAATTTGGCCCAGCGGGATCGTAAGGGTTCAGGGCCATCTACTGAATTGTTGGCTTTGTTTTGCTTCAGAATTTGATCCAATCTTAAAATAAAAGCTTGTTTGTGTTGTCATACATGTACACTCGGCTGATCTTGAAATAGAATTTAATTTATATAAAATTGCTTCAGGATGTGCTGCCCGGTGGGCGAGTGGTTAAGGCACAGCTCATGTACGCCAAGTGAAGCCGTTGTGAGTTTGAATCCCGACTCCGACAATTTACTGCATGTCCTCCCTTCTCTCTCATCCCCCATTTCACACTGTCCTTTCCTGTCTAATAAAGCCAACAACGTATTAGGTTGAAATGCAATGTTTGGATTTCTCTTACTACATGTTAGACTCACAGACCGCTGAATTGGAGCTGTATGATTTGCAAAAACACATCTACATGTTCAGATCATATTTACAATCAGTATTTTAACAACATGATTCTGTTCAAAGATCATAGTCTAAATAGAATTGACAAAAAGACTGAATTAGGACTATAAACTGACACTAATCAAATGTATTGGCTGCTTGTATGCAGTATGCAGATATTTTGATAATGGCAGCCTATGACTTGGTATTTGCGTCCATTCAAATTGTGATTTCGATTGGATTGTGACATCTTGCTGCCCTATGCTGAACAAGCAACTGTTAACCTGAAACAAAAACATAAATAAATGATCTTAAAACAGTGAATTTGCTGTATGTGGTGTATGTGGAACTCAACTCTTCTGAAACTCCCACTCCGGTCAGGTAAATGCCTTGCACTTTGGGCTTAAGCATTAAGTTCGGCCCAGTCTCACGCAGCGCTCCGGTCTTCCTTTAACAAGCTTTTGTCTTGGGGCGGATCAGAGAGCACAATTTTAAGGTGCGCTCTCATTAGGAAGAGAGAGGGCTCCGTCTGACTGTCATTACCTTAGGAGATCCGCGTCTCCTTCCACGTCTCCTTCTGCGTCTCCTTCCACGTCTCCTTCCACGTCTCCTTCCACGTCTCCTTCTGCGTCTCCTTCCACGTCTCCTTCCACGTCTCCTTCCACGTCTCCTTCCACGTCTCCTTCCACGTCTCCTTCCACGTCTCCTTCCACGTCTCCTTCCACGTCTCATTCCATGTCTCCTTCCATGTCTCCTTCCACGTCTCCTTAAGTTTTACTCTCATCTAAACCGTCTCTTTTTCGATTGCCAGAAAAAAGCGTGATAAACTGTTTCCCCGCTTCCCAAAAGTCTTCTGATTGTGCAGCCATGAGTTCTTTTCATTTCGAGTCAGGATGTGTACCCTGTAATTCCGCGTTTCGCAGCGAAATGATGTCCCGATAACAAATAACCAAGATGCGAAATGTAAATCTTGATAAGGACAATTAAGATTCTAAAGCGTGATTAGCGATGTTTAGGAGAAATACAAGGCAGTTTTCCCCTCTGAGTATGATTGATGGATAAAGGTTCGGATTCAGTTATTGTCTAAAGTTTGTTCCAATGTAGAAACAAAATATTTGAAAATTTGAACAAAAATGGGCCTACATCAAGATCAAACAGGGACATTTCTGCTATTCTGAAGCAATGGGCTCTCAATACGGAACAAATCACAACTTACTACGGCCATCTAAGTCACATCAAAGCAAGAAATTACAATTATCACTAAATAATTGAGGTCTTGTGGTTTTAAGGTTCTAAAAATATTGTTGCATGGCAGGAAACAACAATCAATCCAGAGCACGTGAACCACAACTCTATTTAACTTCAGTTCAGCATCACTTTCCTCCAACAAAAGCATTTCCTGTAAGAGTCCTTGCACAGAGAACCAGTTTCATTGTCCACTTTATGAAACTCTATAAACAAGTTATGGCCAACTGTCGACTGTGCATGTAATAGAGCTTTTACAAGAATTACAAAACTGAAGACTAAAGCAACATTTTTTATTAGAACACTTCATTTGAGACAATGCCACACAATTTCAATCCCATGCATTTTTATTCCGTTTTAACACATACATTTTCCATTCTTTTATTCCCTTTACCCCATAAAACGGTTTGATTGACCCAGCTCCGCAGTTCACAAACACGGCTGTGAAAGTGGCCATCTGTTCCAGTTGTAGATTGTGAGAAAAAATAAATGATTTAACTGCACGCGTCACCGAGGGGGGCAGAACACCGATAGCCCCAGCAGGTCATGGGCACATATACCGTGTTTAAAATGCAGCGGGCGTGATTGCCTTCAGGAGTGCTAAGAAATTGGTTTGGTCTCACTGAGAAAGCAGGGCGTGGAACTCTTTGTAATCAACATTGCTCATGTCTCAACGCTCAAGAGCAATAAATCAATGCAGATGAATAAAACATGCCAAAATAAAGCTTGTCAAATTACACAGCGTTATTAATAGGTGCCGACGTGGAGTCTCGATCCACTTAGTTCTTTCCGTGTGTTATTGCGTGCTATATTATGACTTGTCAAGTTTGTCAGCCGTTTAGGTTAAGAGCACTACCCACTGCTACTTTACAGTGTTTTTGTTTTTTACACGGCTTCTGCCACACGGGAAGGGCACAATCTCACACATATATTACAAAAATCATTTTCCCTGATTACTGCATATGAATAATAAAACATTTATTGACGTTTTAATTAAAGGAGACTTACTGTATTATGCTTTTTTTGTAGGTACTTAATATCAAAGAGAACAGTAGACGACAAAGATGATCATCTTACATTTTGTTCATTGTAAACCGCAATATTGATCTAAAAATGCTTATCAAAATACAACTTTGAGTAAATGAATGATGAGGAAACACTGTTGTAACAAGGTCAAAAGTGTTAATACATTTATTCCTCACTCTGCTGCATGCTTCAACTTCAGCAGTGATTGGAAAGGTAATAAATGTGTGTTTGTCTTTATTCACACAACCTTCCCCAGTGCTCAAAAAGCTCCGTTCCACCCTGTGATGTCACAAGGTAGTAATATGGACAGTGCTCGCCTGTATTTTTCTTTATTAGAGTAATAATTCGGCTTTGGAGTAACATGCAAAAATAACAGTGTTAGCCTTTACACTCTGCACACTCGTTTGCAACTTCATTCATTTAAATATTTGGATAAGAAACTACCTCTTCAGATTCAAGCTTCACCCAGCCTGCTTGATGGGATTAACATTACTGTCACTTACCTCGGACCTGCCTGGCCCAGTGGTGGCATTGTCAATGGTCGTGGTGACAGTCACTGACACGAGACGGGCTCTGGCCCACGTGCACGTACAGTACGCCTCATACACAGGTAGTGCCGCCACATGCCTGGGCCCACTGCAGTCCACTGCTCATGGGCTTGTCACAGAGTTTGGTGCTAGTTCACTGCTGCCATGCCGTCTGTCTGGGACTTAATCCTCCTTTTTTTATTCAGAGGGAGCAGGTCTTTGGGCACTTCCTGTAATTGGGCTTCACTGGCTCCAGGCAAGGTGTATGTGCGACGGGCATTTCGACACTGTCTCGGAGCAGGCGAGAAGAGTGAATAATACTGAGCATACATTGAATATTTGAGAATGAATCCTTATGCGTTTGGTCAACTTTTACAATAATAAACAAACCGCTTATTTGTGCAATAAAAAAGCTGTTTTCCCAATGCTGATCAGAAGGCAAGAAATGAGCTAATCATACATTTATGGAAATATAAAAAGGCAAAATTAGCAGCGTGATGTAAAGTTAAGGTTGTAACAGTTTTATAATTGTTCATGTGTAAGTCTCTGTCCAGTAGTTTCCACTTACCTGAGGCCACTCCCATTCCACAGTCTCCAGAAACTCTCATACTGTTTCCAGGAGCTTCCAGTAGTTTCCAACTCCAGTTCCACACTCACCCAGTGCCAGATTATTCGTTGTGGTTTCGGCACAAGGCTCTCCAGCATTCCTTTGGACTGATTACTTGGTTTTTGACCGTTTGTTCCAAATTCGGCCAATTTGCCTGATCCTTTGCTGCTCAATCTGCAATAATAGTCTTGTCAGCCATAACTGTGGTCAGTTGTGCTGCATTTGGGTTCAAACTAAACCCTTGCAGAGGTAGCATCTTTGCGTATCATTAACTGTCAATGTACGGTTAAATTCCTGCTTGCTGTCTTATTTTGTCCACAACACACCCACAAACCTGACATAAAAGTGCGTGAAGGCGCCTGAATAAGCGTGATAAGCGATGGCAGTTCCCTTTCACACTGGTAAGGATGTTTTTGCAGTGTGAAATTGATGTCAGAAACTTTGAATGAATAATATTTTGCCAAACAAAACATTTCTTGAACAGATTCCCTGGTTTGCTTTGATTTCTTGTTAATTGAAAGAAAACCAAATCTGTTGAGCTTCATGCATCCAAGTATCCAGAGTCTTACAAGTTAGTGAGTCGCAAAGTATATCATATTTGAACTATCTTTGACTACACCAGGTCTGTGTTTTCCCAATAAATAAACCAGTCATTTTGTGTGCCTAAGTGATGAGTGCAACATGGCGGCTGCTCTGATGTGCAGAAATGTGCTCTGTTTGTGTGTCTGTATCTACGGCTGCACAAACCCTGTTTATGTCTGTGAGCGAGAACGCAGTTACCAAAGTGATCTGGCATCGGAACAAAGCCGCACATCTCCAAGTGTGAACAGAGCCTTAATAAGAGCCTCCACCACCACAACAGAGATATTCCATTTCAGGAGCGCTGTCTAATGCTCTGTCCAAAGCACTAGAAGAACAGATCTGAGAGAAGGCATGGACTTTTCCACACCTCCGACAACATTGAGAAATACTAAACACAAAGCACAATCCCTACAGTTCCACAAATGAGATTTAAAGGTATTTATTCTGCAAAATCCACTTTATTGGGCTTTTAACAATGCTATTATGTTGTGATATCATTTGGTGGCAATCCAGGACGGTCTCCTCAATGTTTAAAATGCGTTTGCTCTAATCAGATTCATTGGGATCTCATTGCTTTGGTGCATTCCATCCTTGCTGCTATTATGCTACTTTAAGGTAAGTAGTACTATAACATGATTAGCTCACCATTTTACATTTGGCTCATTTTTAAGTTAAGTTAAAACGGCTTAGTAATAGAAACAGGTCCATTTGCTTCCTGTTTGACGTTGCAGAAGCCCCACCACTTCATAGTGACATTTATGAAGGCTACATGACATGCAAGAGTAAATCTACAACTTTGAGGGAACTAATGATGAGGGAATGATGTTGCAATTAGGGTAAACACTTAAAAGCTCTCATTTGAACAGCTTCTCTCAAACCCATGTTAAACTCCTTAAAAAACCTGAACATGCTTTCGCACAGGACCTTTGGAATGTGAATTGCATTTTAAGTTTGCTGCCATTTTGTGGGTTATTTCTGGTACATTTATTTCACTGGTGCAAAGTCCAAATGTGGGAATTAAATGGTTCCTCTTGGATTTTTTGAAACATGTCATCCGCCTCTTGAGAATATAAATTAGAAATCCACATTACAAGTCATAAGAAACACATTCACAGCCATAATTATTCTTCATTTTCCAAGCACCATCCACCATTAATTCCCTCGCCATAGCGATTAAACAGGCAAAATAGAAAGGGTTATAATAAATCTATTGTGCAAGTCTAGCGCGTGTGCAGGTACCGAATGTGGACTCTAATTAAAAACTGTCGGCTCCAACTTGTGCTTTGACGGGCGTTTAGTAATGGATATCCAGCTGCCTTGATGGACGAGAACACTCAATCCGACACACATCTGGGATTTTTTGTGACCGTGTGCGTAGCGCCGTGCATGTCCAAACCGCTACAGCCACCAGCGCGCACCCTTCACTGTCTGTCAGCCCCGTGTGCCATCACTCAATGTCACTCATCAGCTTCCAACGTGCAACGAAAACCAAATTATCTCTGCTAATTCCTGAGATACTGTTGCTTTTTCTAGTCGACATATTTGCAGGTATGATTGAAAAGCCTTCAGCGAGAACATATTGCAGTCTGAGTTTAGTTATGTATGTGACAAGTAAGCCAGCTGAAGAATGGCTTACATGACTTACTTTGAGAGATGTTAGAAGGCGCAGAAGGGAACGCTGCTTAATTAATGAGGAAATGTGTCTGTTATCAGCTGAAATATACGAACAGGGTGTCACAGATGTAGCATGAAAAATGTGTAACAATTAGTCTTGCATGGATCAACTCGGAATGAAAAGGTAATTTACTTCAGTGTACTACGGTGTAATCCCTCATTAGTCCTGGAGTGTTCCATTGTAGAAAAAATTCAGTTGTATCGTCTGGACTCTGTTTTTAGAAAAACAAAACGGTTCGATTCTCATCCAAGAGTCATTCTCAATCTGTGGATCGAGTCTGGGAACTCAGGTTTTATATCGTACTCTGTGTGAGCCCTGCCCACCGGGCGGGGCCTGCTGATAAAGGGAGTTTTTGGTTTCAATTGAGAGGTTTAAGATTCAACCGGTTGTTTATAATAGTGGTTTGAAACCCTGGAGCGGGAGACGCCCGGGGCATTCTGTTGCTAGGTGATTTAGGTAATTAGCTAGTCAGGTTACAACAAAAACAATAAAAAAATAAAAAATCAATTGGGAAATAAATAATACTGGTAATAATAAGAGTAATTGAAAGTTACAGAACAATGTAAGCAAATGTAGTCATGAAATTAGAAGGACAAAACATACAATTTTGCAAAAAAAAAAAGAAAAGTAGTGTCAATGTTCAAATGATCTGTCCATATAAAACTTTGAGATTCAGCCCAGGTTTTGACCGGCTTCTTTTAAAACATATTAGTACAGTCCAAAAGTGTCACCAGTGTCTTAAGCGGACGTTGAAGTGATCCAAAACAGACCTGAGGTAGTAGCTTCTGGCTTGCTCTGGCTCATGGTCCACTTTAGCTGAGGAGCTAAGCAAAACTATTGGATTGAGAGAAATAGGCTTTTTGTGAAATGCCTTCTAAAAAGTGCAGGTACCATTGAGATTGAGTAAAAAACATTTCTTATGCTTGTGTGACGTCGTGTTACGTACATACAGCTGACCTCTGCCCCAAACACAGGCCGCCATTAAACTAACCAAGAGTACGGAAGAAGTCAAGAGTACTATCCAACAGCAAAAATCTACAAAAAGAAGGAGTCTGCAAAAGTATGATGCCTGAAAGCGATTTACAGATGTATAATTTCTTTCTACAAAGTTAATCAAGTAAATGCACTGGAGTAAATATAAACAGCTTTGAAGCAGCATAACATTTCACTTACAAATTCCAAACATATTTTGCCGTAATGACCAACCTCTTTGGTCATTGTGTATGCATGTGACATCCCTTTATGTAGCACTGGCAGTAATATAAATGTAGCTCTCGTCTCCTGTGTTTTGCAATACCTCCTTGTCCTCCTTCTACCTTCCACCCTGTTCTATCGCTCCTCCATCTTTATGTCTTGTTGTCAGCGTGGCGCTCACAGGGGAGATGTATTGCTTAAGGCTGTACAAGAGACTACCTATTATACTCTCTATCTCTTCCTTACCCCAGCGTCTTCTATTCCTGCCACTGTCGCATCTCTTTCTGACACGACACTGGACCATCCATAAACAGACCAGTCAAACTTTTTTTTTTGCTCACAATCTAGTGCAAACTTATCAGTCTAAAAAAGTCTAAATTTGCGTGTATGAATACTTACAGACCAATACGGTATAGTTCAACGTGTATACTAAAAGGTGCTGAAAATGTGACTTTTTTCAACACCTTTTAGTATAGCACTTCCTGATTCTCGGCCAATAAAACGCTTCATAATTTGATGCAAACAGCACACAGCGCACAGTTTCTCAGCCGATCATTGCCGCTTGCACCTATATTTTTACAATATATATCGGCAATAAGCCATGGTCGGATTTATTTTTAAAAAATCAATAACATAGTCAAAAATGAAGTACCGCCGCATTAAGTTTTGTGATTAATTGGAAATGATGGAGACACAAAATTGCTGCTACAACTCCTTTAATCTCCCCTCTGTGACTGCAGAAGAAATACAAAAATCTATGTGATAGTTTATACACGAGAAGCACTTCAGGAAGCTTGTGAAAGGCTAAGTACTAAATCTAATCTATTATTACCTTGTTGTACACATGCTTTCATCTGTGAATAGAATACATAGAGCATATCTTTTGTATCCAAAGAGAGGAAAAGGTTCCTGGTAAAATTATATTGAGCTTAAAACCACGAAGGGTGAAACTATTGAATTTGTGCTTAAAATGTAATCATGGCATTCCAGAGATAAAAGATTGTATAAAGCATACTTTTGAAAGGGGAGTTTATCCACTCCAAATATGTGGTTAACCAGAGGGTGTGTGAACCTGGATTAATGTCTCCCATTGGTGCTTGAAGAGAACTTGGAAACACACACAACCACCAAATGTATAATTACAGACATAGAAAGATAACTAAAAGATAACCAAACCTAAAACATTAGAATGCTTATACAGCTGCCTTTAGCGGGTAGAGATTTATTTGTTCGTTATGTGTCTACCGTGGAATTTCAGACATGACAGCTTGGATAGTTCCCACCATCCATTAGGCCCTTCTGTCAGCTCACCTGCACACGCACAGCACCCGGGTGTTGTGGACGAACACCAGACTTAAATGACGATGAATGATGTTCAAAAACAAGCCAGTTTTGCAAAGAGATGATAATGATCTCCTTTATGACACGCTGAAGCCTCGGCACACACGAATTCTACTCAATAGGTCCTGGTTGTAAAGCCGAATATGAGCGTTAATGAAGCATGGCGGGAATAAGTTGGCTGTTGAAATGCGTTTTACAGATGTTTTGAGTTTGTTTTGGATTAAGATTTTAAGTTTTATCAAATTTACGATATGTCCAACATCCATCAAATGAGTCTACAGTTTATGTAAATCAGCACAGATATATTTAATTGTATGAGCAGTTCTTGGGGTCAGAATCAGTCTGCTGTGTGCTGTCCACATCTAATTATAGTGTTTTATCCTGAAGTGTGACGTGTGCTATTAGCATTCTAATGTTTGTTAGCTTTACTGTTGATTTTTTTAACCCAGTTCTGCCACAAACACTGCTTTGCATTGGTGGCTATGCTAGAAAATGTTTATTTATTGCAAATATATTTTTCACAGTTTGGGTAATGTTAGGTAAGGAATAGGGTTAGGTTTAGGAACAGTTACGTTTAAGGCTGTGGCACAGGTTAGCTAACCGTGCAGAACTGTGTTAGGGTTAGGGGTTAATAAAAGAAATAAAAGTGACACAGCTTTACCATCTTTGAAAGTTGTGAAAATCACTTATTGTGGTGAATAATTACGATGCTCGGAATGCATCACTAAGGGAACAATATATTTGGACCACTGCAAATGCTTTAAAATGAACTAGTTCTGTTTTTCAATTTTTTTAAGACAGCAAACGTCTTTAAATCTCTACTAAAAAAAATTGTGAAATCAGTTTCCCTTCCTCAGTTTAAGTTTCCCTTCCTCAGTTTCCCCCTCAGAGAGCTCACTTATTCAGCTTCTATCACATGAGTATTCTGTGAGTCGCAGTGACCAGTCAGGCTAGTTTCCAGTAAACAAAACAGCAGTGTTTAAATGAGGTGTGGACAGGATTCATCACTGTTTTAACCCTCTGGGTTTCAATCCCCCACCAAACATACCACACATACATTTAGTGAGCCGTCTTCAACATATGCTACTCTTCCTGCTTGTTGAAGGAACATTTACCTATTTTCATTGGCTTTTCCCCCCCGTTCTGGCCTCACCACATGTGTGTCAATGGACTTTTCTGACAGCTATTAAACCATTAAACAGCAATTATTTGGGTTTGGCACGGCACAATCTACTAACAAACAAGGCTTACTAAGGAATTTACAAAGGTTTAACTGAATTGGGGGAAACATGAATATACTTGTCACAACACATTTCACAGCATGCCCTTTAATGAAAATCTTTGTAAGACATTGTCGATGATCTTTTACAGACTCGGAGTGCATGCAATACAGTTGGTGCAAGGGATTACTGGAAAAGGTTATTACCACTGCGGCAAACACAAAAGAATGTTTTAACAGAAATACTTATATATGTATTCACCTTAGAGATAAAAAAATAGAACCACCTTTTTTGTTCAGGCTTTTTTTTTTTTAACCTTTTCATCTTTAAATTAACTATTTTATTGATTTGGTGTATTTTATCTGTTTTTTCTGCATAATTTCTAACTCAAAGATCATTTAAATTACTGTTTTATTGTTTTCTAAATCATCTTTGAGTGTCCCAAAAAGCACTATATAAATAAGATGTGTTATTATTCATTTAAAACTAATACTTTTTTGAAATGCAGCCACATTATACCACTGGACCCAGCTCCCTTATGACTTCCTGTATGGCATTATCTGAACCGGGCCAGGTCAACAAGGTCCCCTTTGTTACCGTGTTTACTGCGAGTGGCTTGTGTTGTCTTTGCCCCTCTGGCACCGGCACAAACCGCTGTGTTAATGTTTTATCTGATGGCACCAAAACCTCATGACTGTTTCCACTTTTCCCTGCATAATACTGTCCCATCAGAGCATTTTTCTAAAACCTTTTGTCAAACTAATATGAAGCGTAACCATCATCTACTGTATGCTATCGAATAAGTCAGAATGTTGTGCTGTAGGTGGAAAGCCGGCAGAAAGTGAGTTGATCTTGTTAGAGCATGTAAATGTTTCCTGAATGTAACAGCACAACTTACTCGGTGCTGCAGGGCAAAAGCGTCCTAACAAAGGCAGAGTGTTTGAAAGTGCTTCCTCACCGCTCGCTTCTTTAAATGTCAGTTTGATCTCAGCAAGATCTTCACCGTCTGTTTGCCACATCTCAAGAGCACAGTTTCTCATGCTATTTTAAGATTGGAGAAAATAGCAAACACACATCAAGAATCCAAACGCATGTGGCAGACCGCCCACGAGAAAAGTTACATAGTGAACCTTTAAATATTTGATTATGAGTTACAGCAAAAGAAACTTGAATTCTGTCGACTGGACAAAGCTTCTAAGAGCGAAATGTCTTCGTACTTTAAAGAGATATTTTGAACGTCTTCATTCTTAAAAACGTTTGTCCAATTGACAGAATTCAATTTTCTTTCTTTCTGAGGGATTATATAGATATTAATCTTAATATCAAGTGACGAGAAGAAAGAAAATTAGGCTTTTCTTTCTTTTTTTCTCTTGGTTTTTAATTACATGTTGAAGACTTAATGTGTTAGTTGAAGTTTAGGTTATAAGTTATAGG
The DNA here is from genome assembly GCF_026437365.1 of Eucyclogobius newberryi. Classification (NCBI taxonomy): domain Eukaryota; kingdom Metazoa; phylum Chordata; class Actinopteri; order Gobiiformes; family Gobiidae; genus Eucyclogobius; species Eucyclogobius newberryi. The sequence goes on along the minus strand of NW_027316532.1, from coordinate 28,242,816 downwards.
TATCATAATTTTAGTTGGTGGGCTAGGGCCTATACAACTGTATGAGAGAGTCACTGTTTCCAAAATAGAACTCAAACAACGTTGAACATGATTATTATTAGTTTGGAATTGGCTCCACAAAACTGCAGTATTAATCTTGTGGTGTAAAGTTCCTTCGACCTACAACAATCACACCTTTGGAGTTGAATAATGGCCCCACTTTCTGAGGCAACGTTGTGAAGACAATATTTATTCATACATTTTCTAGCGCTTGTTCCCGTTAGCGGTCGCGGAAAATATTTCACTTTTGTTCATTTATGCTGACAAAGATTCCAAAAAGATGTTGAACTTTGTAATTACTGGGCTCATCCACAAACATAAACTGGCACAGAGAGATGAGCTATAAACCAGGTCAACAAATCTGCATGTGAACCCAACTTATTCCTGATTGCTTTCTATCAAAAACAACAACAAAACAAAGAAAAGAAAAAATCTTCACATAACCTCACCCTTTCCCCATGCGGCCGCTCCTCCAGCCCAGTCTGACTAAGCATGGAAACTTTCTCACCCCACACGCTGCATGGGAGATAAAATACAGTGTAATGGCTGTGTTTACAGCATGAATCAACATGGGACCCCCTTAACTGCAGTGCAGACCTTATAATGATCTGTTCCTTTTTTTCTTTTTATTGTGCTTTAATATATGCTTTCAACTTAAAGCCTGCAAGCCTCTGCTAAGGCCAGATTAAACAAGTTCTTGCTGTTTATTTAAGTTTCTATTAAAAACTTGTGCACTCATTGCCCGAGGGAGTTTTGGGGCACAACCGCTCTTGTACCTGACCGTGTAATTATTTTTGGGTCTTATATAAGTAAATGAATCTGCACGCATTTTCAGTTGAGCCCGTGGCAGCATTCCAAAACAACAGTCGGGGAAGAAAACAAGCAAATTATTGCAGTAAGTAACGCTTAATCCATGAGATGCAGAGGGAGATCAGTATCAGGGAGCCCGGGCAGAACTTGTCCATTCAGCCAAATGCAGAAATCAGTAAATCAGGCTGATGGACTGCATCATTACACACTCTTTCACTGCAGATGTCTGACAACGTTTTGCACAAGTCTTATGACGGCTCGATTGGCCCAGTTCCACAAATGCAGTAAACTGAGGTCGAAATCTGAACCTTGTGCTACATTAATAATCAATCTTGTTAACCTTTTTGGCCACTTCATTTTGCAAAGCTGCTTATTATTCCAAATAGGTGTCACCTCATCAAAGCCGCCCAAAACATTACTAATAAAATTGGTTGACTGTTTATGTCAGATGCCCTTGTATATGACTAGAAAGTGCACCGTCATTAAATCCTTAAGTATCCGGTTAATTCTTTCCAGATTCACTTCCAGGGACTAGAACACGAATTGCCCCAGTGAATGTGGCTCTAAGTAAAAATATTTAAAGAGGAAATGTATTGAAAGTAAAGTTTTCAGGATTGAAACTCCTTTTGAACATTCTGAAAACTGTAAAATCCAACTATAGGTGAAAAGAAGGAAGAAGTCAGCCTTGTATGTTTTGAAAGATCTACCACAAAAAAAACGTAAACCATGTATTTTGTGGCATAGCTCAAGACCATGTATGACAAAAGCATTATAAAAAAAGAGATGAATAAATATTTTTTACAGTAAAACGTGATCCAAACCCTCCCAAAAGCCCAGATGGCCTAATGTAGTCCTATTACATTTGACAGTTGCTTTCTTTTCTCCTATGCAAAATGGTTAAGCTGGACTCTTTCAGCCCACACTCCTGTCAGCATCAGAGAGAGCTTTTTTTAAAAACACAAAATAGCCTGCTCTAATGCGCCACAGACAATGTAGCTTTGAAAAACGGTGCGGACACAGCAGCTGGTGGTGTTGCCAATTCAAAAAGGAGCAGGGCTTAAATTGCCAGTGGGGACCCATAAATTAGCATCCTGAAAGACACCACTTGGATTTACTTTCCGACTGGGAGAGGTGGACTCGACAGGGGTCACTGTTCTTTAAAAGAGCAAACCTTAAATATAGAGCCACACGCGCCTCTCACACATCAAATACAACATGGCCGCCGCGGAGAGACAGAGCAAATTTGTTTTCTTTGATGCAGCCAAGCGCTAAAGCCTTAAGCACACAAGATCTGAGGTTCAGTGTCAATCAATAGCATCTTTTGTCTTTTAACAGTTTTAGCTAAGAGTTGTGCTCACAAATCAAATCAAATTTATTTTCAAATGTTTTTTGACTAAGTTACCAAGTGAGAAGATGTAATAGACATTTAATAAAATGTTCGATTGTAAAAATAATTCCAAAAGTATTCAATATGCCACATTTCAACAGCATAGGAGAAAGATCATACCACCTTATATACTTGTTTGAAAGATTATTCTTATTTTTTGCAGCATTTTTTGAATAAACTTGATATAATAACCATTCACTGTCTTCAAACCAACAATTTTGAAATCATTTATATTTTATATTCCCCAAGTAAAACAGCAAAACACTCACAAACACTGAGTGACTTGCACATGTTGAGCCTTGGCTCAGACAGTATTAAATACATTCATAAATCAATATGATTATATAAATATATAGGCTACACATTTATCATATTCATGTAATAAAGTAAAACCAATTTTTCCCAGTAAAGCTTTACTGTGATGACAAGATTTGTGAAAAGAGCTTATAAACTCATCACAGTGAATATTGAGGCTCCTGGGAATGCATTAGGTAATACAGACTACTGCGAACAGTTTCAAATAAACTAGTGCAGCTTTTCCACTCATTTTTGGCACTAAGATACATAACTGACTCCCAACAACCAAAACCATGTCAATGTATTTGGCCTTAACTGGCTTAAAGTGGTTTTCTAATCAACTCACTATAATTCAGTGTCCATGATCTGACCCAACAAAGCAAAGCAAAGATGTTCAACCTCCAGAACAACATGTTTCCCTCCTGACGTTTGGACATGTTTGTTGTAAGGAGTAGCAGGAACGGTGACACGAGTCAATGTTTGAGTCCTTCTTCTCGCATGTTGATGTTCAGCGTTTGCCAAGTCAAACAGTAGATGCTAGACTCAGAGCACTTTGCGTAGCCTCCGTGGATGTTCCCTCCCTTCCCCACTGCCTGATATATCACTGCGCAGTCATGTTTGGAGTCTGGGGAGGGTCCTGCCGCTCCAGATAAGTCCTGACATCACTGACATCCTCGCCTCCCCAAGTGTCAAAGAGTCAAAGCCATATCTCCAGCCTGCGATGACTTAATTTAGGAATGGCCAAAGCAGAACCGTGACCGCCTCAAGCAAGGATCAGTTAATAATGATCAAAGTAAAAGTGTATTGGCATTTGGAGCTCGGAGGAAACAAACAAACTCGCAGCAGCCCCAGAGTATAATAAGGTTATTCATTAAACGAGCTACTTTGTTTTTCTCTTTCACTCCAACAAACCAAGCATGAATAACACGATTATAAAGCTTACTGTTATAAAGTTAATCAGGTTACATAGGTTCACTGACAATAAGATTCAACATGTTTTGTTTATTCATAAAGAAACGTTCGTTGCTATGTTAAAAGTGATTTACCAGAGGTGTTGTGTTTAAACGCATTGCACACTTCTGGTTTCTACCACTTTAACGGTTTGGGTTTGCCCGCCGGCCTCAATTGTTTGCCGAATGTCTCTATTCTCTTCCTCTACTCAACCGTTTCATACTTTATCTATCTTGTCTAATGAAGCCTTTGGGCCAGACAATCTAAAAAATAAATATTCAATCATAAATTCTGAGAAAAAGGTTAAAAAGGTTAAATTTATTTTATATTTCACTGACCAAAAAAAAATTTGCAATGTGTTGATTATAATAGACGACGAACAATTATTGCTTTATTTGCACTGAAAAACAGAAAACCATTCATCCTTACTATGACTGGTCTCGCATCCAGAGCCGGCCCAAGCCTTCAGGGGGCCCTAAGCGAAAACATTTTTGGGGGCCCGTCACCACGTCATCAGAATCAGTTTTATTGCCATTGTCAGTGAACAATTCACATATGGGAACTTTCTTCAACGCAAACAAAGCACACCAAAACGCCAGGGCATCCGTTTGCCAGTTAGTTTATTCTCAACACCTCACAAGCTCAAATATTGATAACTTAAATCCCACAATGCAACTTGGTATTCCGCTGACATCACCTCTACTCCCTGTACAAATAACACACGTCCCAGATATGTTTTTGGGCGTATTTGTGGGCGTTAAGGGTCTACAGCCACATTAGCACATTAGTTTAAATTAATGAACAGGGGGGGGGGGTCTGGGGGCCCTCCCCCAGAGATTTTCAGACCTTTTTTGGGTTTTCTGCTGCATTTTAATGTGGTCCAGCCGGCTAAAGTAAGAGTAAAATGTTGAGGTTGTAATACTATAAAATGATGATGTGATGAAACTGTGCCAGGAGAAAATGATTAAAGCCAGTTATTAATACATTAGTCTACTTAATTACTCAATACAATATTGACTATGAAAAATAATTATGATCAAATTGATTCATTTTAACTGAAAATGTAAAAGTAATAGTTATCCTTACTAATTTATCTTTTACAGCCCCCAACTTTTCCTTCTTGCTAAAGTGACAAAACAAGTTATATTAAATTAAACAAATGGCATAAGCATTGCTTGATTAACAATTAACACTGATAAAACAGTGCAAACATGTTATTCCCAGAGAATGAACAGAACGAGAAGTGAAGGTCCAAACCTAGCTATTGTGAAGCGACTGCGTTTCTGCAACTTTGCCACTTTTATATAAAAATATATAGTATTATTCTATAACAGACGTAATCATAATATGTCTGGTTATTTTTCACTATCAATTTATTATAATGTATAACAAATAGTCTAATGATGCTTTTTAAATAAATTGAAATGTTTTATTGCTCTATTAAAAGTGAATTACAATATAAATGTTCATCACACACTGGACTCCTGCATGAAATAATGCTGCGATGTGATTGGCTGATGGACCTTACGTGCATAAACCTTTACGTTCCTCTTATTGCACTTTAAGAAGTAAAACAGACATCACGAGTCACGATTGAGCTCACACATGGTGATGTGAGAGAGAGGGACGCAAACTCAAACCAGCTCATCTCAAACTGAGGCTGCACAGGGGCCCGGGACAGGGGCCCGGGACAGGGCCGCACACTGTTCACTCCAAAGTCTCACGTCAGAGGTTCTGGACGAGACGGCGCTCGTCCGGACCGGATCTCCGCCTCTTAGTGACCGGGGCATAGACGCCCCTCACCGGCCTCACCTGCAGCTCACACTACCGGGGCTGGTGTAAATGTTAAGCTTATTATCTTTCATTCAGACATATTATTGTGCGCGGGGCAGAGCTCTCGTCGCCTCCAGCCTGAGCGAACTAACGTGACAGAATCGTGTTGTTTCAAACAGCAGCATTAACCGTCTCTTTGTAAGAGAAGTTCAATACCTGGAGAGTGTTGTTGAGTTTGCAGTTTCTTTACATCGTCAAGAAGTTTCTTCTTTCGTTTTTCGGCATCGGGGGGATATATTCCTCTGGACATGAGGACCACGTTCTGTTGTGTTTATGTTTTGCTCTCGTTCTGCTCGCGCACATTGAAGTTGCCCAATGAGCGCAGGTCTGGTGTCTTGGTTGCCAGATTGTCTTTACAAATAAATGCGGTTTGTGCGTTATGTTACAGCTGTGTGCGCTGCCGCGCCAGCAGCGCTACTACACTAGTCACGCACGCTGTGCTTGCACTTCGCATAAGACGGGTTGCCAGATTGGGGCCCTATTAACGCCTCGGGGCCCTACGCGGCTGCTTAGTTCGCTTATAGGCTGGGCCGGCCCTGCTTGCATCACCTCAAACATGACTCTTCCTAACCCATAAAACATATCTATCTCCATGGAGAATGTTCAGAAGTGCAGAAAGTTTCAAACTGTTGCTTTAATGTGTTGAAAAAATGTGCTAAAATGCAGCTTTTTACAGTGCAGTTACAGTTAAACCTGTAAATAAATATCGTATCTTCTAAATGGGTCAGATTTTGACTTGAACACGATGACATTCCACAGAAATGCCATCTTAATCCTACATTTGATCAAACATAGTGGTCACTCGGGTCTTATTTATTCAGTCACAAGATCCCTGACCTGTTGTTCAGGTTGTGCGAGTGCGGGCGACTGTATGTCTGTGAGTTGGAGATAAAACGGCACAGTTATCGGCCCGCATCTAGCACAAGACCCTCATCTGAATACACCACTTGTTTTGTCAGACCTTTTCTTTACTCTCTGCTCTCCTGGATTTACCAAACACAGCGGCATCGACGTGATCCCTCTCAGCGCTGATCCACGGCTTCTGGAGATCCTGCAGAGAAAACCGCCACAGTCACTCTCCAGAATGGTTTGGACTCAGGCTTGATCATATCACTTCCCCCAGGATGCACGCTAAGCTTTAAATTATTGGAAGTCTTGTGGTACTTGGTGGAGTATTTTAAATGAAAACAACAATGTGGAAGCAATATGTTTTAGGTCCAAAAGCAGATTTAAAATATACGCATATATTTCATTTTTCCAAGCCTGATGAAAAATGAAAATGGGAATATATCTTATATATATTCTCTGTCCATATAACAGCTGTAAATAAGAGTGTTACTATTGTTATTATTTTTTTATTAAGAATATAAGTTTTTTTTATAAGAGTTTTTTTTTATAGGAGTTTTTTTTTAAAGAGTTTTATAAGAGGTTTTCTATAGTGAGAGTGTTTTTTAAAGTTTTTAATTAGTTATCTGTTTTTTATTATTTACTTCTATTCCTACCTTGTGTTGCAACATTGGAATTTCCCCATTGTGGGACAAATGAAGGCTTATCTTATTTTGTCTTATATTCTTAGATAAGGCATTTGGGCAGATAACACACTTAAGGGAACCGTATGTGCTCTACTGTTTTATAAAAGCGTCCACATCACGTCTGAACCTGTGTTGTCGGTGTCTTAACCTGCAGATCGACACAAGTGTTTCTCATTCTCACTTTATGGACAGGCCATGCCTCATGTTCAGCTCAGGTTGTGTTCGGGAATTTGATGATGTCATGATCTCAGATGGTGGACTGTATAACTGTATAACTTTAGATAACTAAATATACAAAATAGAAATGTACAATGGATGGACCTCATCATTATGTGTTTGGCATTGGCTCCACAAATCTTATGGATTAAAGTTTTTTCAGCTGACAACAATCTTTCTTTTTTTTTTTTTATACTGATAGAGAAGATCCTGCATTTTGTGTTGGTTTTTGTTTAATGGATAAGGATCTCACAAGTAAACAGCAAATGATAACAGAAACAGATACATTTTATATATACAAAAATACATTACGCCATCTGCATCACTGCATCATCCACATTATACCACAAATATCACATTCCAACAATAACACACACATTGGACGTGCCACATTATCACCTCTGGCTGATGTGAAAATCGTTGAACGTGTTGAACTCATACCTGGGGACACAGATATTGTAGGTCATGTTTACAAAATTAAATCTAAATACTACGGTTCGTTTAAAGGTCCTATATAAATCTACATTCCTGCAATTGTTCCCTCATAAAAATACATACTGAGAGTACAAATTTCCCTCAACAAGATGCATCCCAACTTTTAAGCTATTGTTAAGCCTCATTTAAACTGCATCAACAGATGGCAAGTCCCCGGCTGGTGTGAAAAATCTAAAATACTAGACTACTAGTATAAGTCAAATTCTGTACTAAGCAGATAAAAGAGGACATTACAACTGCTTGAAATAAAACAAGAGAAAGAAGGAAGAAATGTTTTTAGTTGAGCATTAATTAGTGAAAAGTACCTAGTATCTACAGATATTTGTTATACTTACATCATTTCAGCAGCTACATTGTAAACTCTTTTCCATGGAACACACACACACACACACACACACACACGCGCACAAAACGTCTGGATTTCTTCACCTCTTGAGGTTAGTTATTTCTATACTTTCGTCACAATTACAGTCTGTTGCCGAACTCTATCTGCCGGATTCTTTGTCCAAATTAGAGAGAGAGCGTTGCACCAAGAGCGTACTTGAAAAGTGCTCCGTTTATCCAAAGGTCAGAGGATCGGCGAGGCTGAAGTGCATTTATCTTGCTCTAATGATATCCACCTGTAAAGGCAGAACGGTGGGGGTCTCTGCACCATCCATCACACCCGGAGGCAGGTCGAGGTGGACCCAGTGACGCGCCTGTCAGAGGAGCGGCTGAGGAGACAGATAGTGCCGTCCTGACAAGTTGCAGACCATTAAAGCACGCAGATAATGTCCGGAGAGAGACACGGGAGCGAGCGGTGAGTGGTGTGGCGGGACATGAGGAGAGGAGGCATCCAACAAAACCCACGGGAAATATTTTCATCTTTCAATTAATGCAATCCCATGAATGTGTGAAGAGTTTGTTCGTGATGTCTGTTGTGAATGTGTAATGTGGAAATGGTCCCGCAGCTGAACTTGAATTAGTAACTATCCGTGTATCTATCTGAAGGCAATTAAAATGTGCCGCTCATTTGTGAGAAACGTTTATATTGAACCCACGCTCTAAATAAATATCTTTTACTGCATGTCACATTTTTCCATTCACTAATTTCATGAGCAAATCACTTAGACGTTATGTTGATCTTAACCAGGGGCTTTTCCTGGATGTACTTTCAAATAGAGCTTCAAGATTACACATTTTCATTACATTATTTGGATGTACTGTATGTTAAGACTATGGTCTATGTGTTACTGCACTGCAATAGTCACCTAAAAGACCATTTTGATGTGAGAAAGTTAAGCGTTTTCAGACTGAAAATGAGCACTGGCATTAGGTTTTCTCGTGCTTATTCCCTGTCCAAGAATATAACCCCCTGTGAGCCGTAGTGAGCTCATCTTGGCTGTAAACACAAAGTGATACTTTCACTGAGCGCAGCATATGTGGTCGAGCGGCACAAAACTACATGCAGTCACAAAACCTGGCACTTTGTATCCTTCAGATTGGAAACTAGATCCAAAAGCGGCAAAAAAAAGTGTGTTGTGGGTCTCAAGGTTACGGGGATATCCGGGGGAGCGCTCCGAACAGGTGTAGCTCGGCCTGTTAGTGATGTTAATGGAATCGTTAGTGCCAAGGCCGTGGATGTGAGCGTCTCTGTGGGATTAGTCTGTGACGCTGCCTCCGTCTGTTCCGCTCACCTGTCACACTGGAGATGGCCCTCCTGATTTAATGAAGTAAACAAATGGCTCCGAGCAGAGGCCTTGGAGAACATGGCTCCAACCACAACTGTTCATTTATTAAAGACAAGTAGCATTCATCAAGTCAAGTGACAAGTCGGAAGGCATGATGGAGGAGAGCGTGTATTTATTATGGCGTGAGAGATTTTATAACTATTAGAATCTGGAGTGTGTGATGCAGTGATTCACATCTGACACTGATTTGTTTGGATTTGAGTATTGAG
>NW_027316532.1:28135817-28230817 GCF_026437365.1 Eucyclogobius newberryi | reverse complement strand
CTTAGCAAGAAATACTCAATTTTCCAGTCACTCAACAACTGCTGTAACAGTCCTCAAAGCGACCGTGTTATTTCATCCCGCAGTCAAACACACCAGCCCGAGACCCTAATGCAAATGAAAGTGGCATTAATTTCATTACAAATGGGAACAGCGAGGGGTAAAGCTTGAATAATTAAATGGAGAGGCTGACTTAGTGTATGTATTTGTGCCTGTAGCTGGTAAAGCTTAATATAACCCCAGAAAGGCACTTTTGACAATGATACCCTCTCACCAGTGTGATGCATGGGCCACTCTGTTTGCCAAAGCCATTGATTATGCATTTGTAGTAGCACTTCAAAACACTACCATCCGCCGGCGGGCCAATTCACGGCAACCCGTTTTGAATAATATACATAAATTTCCTCTCTGACAGGAAACTCAATCCATGGTTTTATATTGCTACCTTTAGGAGATAATGGAAAAATAACTTGCTTCCACACAAAAACAGTTTATGTAACAGATTGTGTGTATGTCTGGTGTTTATCTCCGGTAAATTGCTGCTCCTTGGTCGGTCGCGGTGGGAGTGCGCAGCGTCGCCCCAGCTCAAGTTATTTTGGGCGCCTGTGTGAAATGTGTTTAGGTACTTGAGTTGAAGTGGACTGCAGGCTCGGACAGAAATGGAGGCTCCAGGCATCTTTTTTGTAAGTGTCACTTTACAGAGCACATGCACGGCACAGAGGACCTGTGTCGCTGCTGCCGCTCCCATGTGTGAAGCGCCGCGCACTTTGGGAAGATAAAACGCCCACATTTGCGATCTGACTTCTGCATCCAGTTTAGTGATGATGTATTCACTGGCCACATTATTAGGTACACCAGTTTCGTTTACGCGGAAGCTACTCACAGCGTTTGATGATTTTCTACACAGGGAGGTCTTCCTAAACATGTTATAATTAGACTTTCATTAGGGCTCCACCTACCTAATGATATATCTAGTGAAGGTATGTATAGGGAAAGGACAGTGCAGGAAACCTACTACGACAAAAAGTGCTTCAGATTTTGTTTTCATTCATTTTCTACCGCGCTTTGGGGTCGCGGGTGACTGGAGCCTATCCCAGTGACTTTGGGCCTTAAGATTTTGTTTTTATTTTGTTTTAATGGTTTCCCTGCATCATTAACTTCTTTTAAGTTGTATTTTGAGCGAGTATACGCAGCCTCAGTGAGCATTCCAAAACGTCTGTGTCTTCGAAAATACAGTACGACACAGTGAAACGTCAAAATTCCTCATAATGCTACAAACTACTGTAACTAAACCAGAAAGATGATTTACAGTAATGTTATCAGGCATGTTGTAGTCACTCACTGGAAATGTACATGCAGGGCTAACAAGGATGCACTGCATGTTTGAGTAATTGTATATTGTAATGTATTCGAGCCTTGAGTTAGACTCTTGATTATGCAACAAAAAGGTCATAAAAACATATGAATAAAATATAATGTCTCTTTCTGTATTAACACAATAGAAGTATGATATGTAGCCTTTCGAATGAGAATCACGATGCACGAAAACTCGTATTCCGTTGCTGTTACTACATGGAATCGTCTCCAAGTTTTATATCATTTGACCCATGTGTGTTTAATATGATTGCACTATATTAAACACACATTTTATCACAACAATTCCCCATCGGCAAAGCATTTTAAGCTGCGCTCCCATAATAGCTGCCTTGTGCACACGCCTTCCTCTTGATGATTTGAAGATGCTGTGGTTCCTATAAGGCCTATTGCATTGAGCAGAATTGATTGGTCCGACAAAACACTGGCAGTTGCGTGCGCTGAAACCTGTTAGTCTCGCATCCCTCTTATCTCATCCCTGCGCCAGAGAATGACTAAGCCACCCTGAGCCAAATAATCATTAGCCATCTTGTGTCTGTAGAAGAAGAGTGGACAGATTTGTGACATCAAAGGAGTCTCCACACTGCGCTACCCGTGCAGCCTGCCTTCTTCTAGGCACAAAGCAGCGATAATTAGCTTCCTGTTGTTGTGCGCGGAATGAAAGACAGAATTCCTTTTAGCTGGCTTTTTATATACCCCTCTAAAGTAAGCCAGCTAGTTATTAAGTGCAGTGTTGAGAAGGTTTATGTGACTATTTACAGTTCAATTTGATCATTAGTGACTTGGCAGAGTTTCACAACTATAAATCGTTTAACTTTAAAATAAGGTAAACAAACAGTCTTTGGTGAAGGCTAATAATTGGTTTGAGAGGAATTCTATAAAAGCACATTTGATGTTTTCCATTGAATGTATGCAGTTCTCTACGTTCTCACAACGGCTGACCCAACAAACACGCTTAATAAGAACACAACTGCTTTTGGAACACGTAATGTGTCATAATGGATCACTAATATGCAATACAAATATCACACAGCTAACTATACTTTGAACTGTAGAAGCTTGTATGCTGGATTGGACCTCACTACACTTTCCACTGCCAACAGTAAAAAGGATCAGTTCTAAATGCCAGTCGTTTAGCGATTATAACATGGCCCTTGTCCTAAAACATTTTTACACTCGCCACTTTGTCGTGCAACCATTAACTTTAAGGTCACAATGCGGCCTGGCTGCTTTGTCTCATGTTATGTTTTGGACAGCACAGTGCTGAGTGGCTTCAACTAGAAAGTCCTGGGTTCAATTCCTTTGGCAGATTTTAGATTAGATTAGGTTAAAAAATAAATAAAATGCAGCTACTTTAGTGCCATGGCAATGTGTGAGGAGCAGAGAGTAGCTGCCGAACAGAGGATCCATCTCTTAGCTTGGTCAGGACTATTGTAGCTGGAGAATTTTACATATGGTGCAGGTTTTGGGTTGATGGGGAAACTGGAGTTGAACCGGCAACCTTATTGGTGTGTAAATAGTGTATTATTGTAGTGTGAAATACTATCTACTCAGCCACTGGGCCTCCTATTTCCTCAGAGGGACAAAGCGTACTGTAACCTATGTTAACCCGAAACCCCCGATGACCCCCCAGACCCCTGATGATGCATCCTAGAGAAGTACAGTATCTTCAACCTACACATGTTCTTGAGAAATAATGTTGATCCATACACTCATCCACCCATCTCATTTGCATAAAACAACACTAAGGTTTGCGGTGACGTGGACAACCACTTCAAATGCTGTGTTTTGTTGAGAACATCCAAATGAATCCTGATCACACTTCAAATAACACAATAAAAGCATGGTAATAAACTCCTCCTGTACTGTAGCAGGGGCATAAACGTGAGTGACAGTGATGGTCTAAACGTCCCCAGTTGGCTGAGCTTAAAGCAGAGCTGGTTCATATTAGGGAGGCCTCATTAACCACATGCCACACAGTCTGTGCTGTGAATGAGACCAGGGCGTTGGGTTTACTGTTAAAATACAGAATGAGTGTTGTGAAAATGATAAAGTCACTTACCAAGCTGTCATCGCATTACACTTGAGAGTAAATTTCAATTGTCTCTGAATAATTGGGTGTAAACAACTTTGTGAAATTAGGCAGAGTTCGAGCACATTGGAAGTTTTATATGATTGGTTAACTTTTCTGGGGGAAGATCCGCCACCTGCTTATTCCCCAGAACGTTCCACAGTATTGTCTATTCTTATATTTAGTCAAAGTGTTTTATTACTTAGAAAATACCTTGAAAAACATTGTTACCCTGTCGCCTCTCCACAGCTGTCACCTGCCTGTCACCATGGCGATAAACACCACCTCCATTGACTTCCTGTTCAAAACTGCAGAGCTGATTAACTCATCGTGACATTTTTCCGTAACAAAAAGCAGATTATAATATATTTTTTGATATTTTTTTTAACTGTGACTACATTGTTTATCTGAAAACTGTGTCCATGACTACAACTGCATCTTTTTCAACAATGGAACGCTCCTGGACGAATGATAATCCACAGACAATGACATTTTAGAACCCGAGATGTGTCACTTGGAGCAAACTGGGATTTTCTGAGCACTCGATTCCCATTTGCAGGACAATACAGGATTACACAACGAACAACATACAACTTGAAGCAAATTAATGATGAGGGAACACAGTTATAGTGAGGTCAAAAGCTCATTAAAGTTGATTTGGCAGAATAGGTCCCCTTTAAAGGCAGTGTGGTCGACTGATTTAACGTGTTGAAATCCCACACTATAATGTTGAGTGCTCCGGTTTCCTCGTGAATCAATAATCCTCCAGTTAGGTAATCCTGACCAAGATCCTGGCTCCAGATACGCTGACGTTTGCCTGATGCATTGTGGTCGCCTTCACTTCACGTCTTAAAGGCAGAGAAGTTAAAATCCTGCAGAAAAAAAACAAAAAAAACTGACAACTTTCTGTTCTATTTTATCCAGAGCAATTACTAATTACATCACACTTCTAGCCAGCACAATGGAGGAGTCTGTTTCTGACAAAACCTTCAGCTAATTGGGGATAATGATGAGCTCGACGTTATAAAAGGATGATTAAACGCTGATATGGAATACTAAAATCACACCTGTAAGTTATTCTTAAGATAACTCGCCCTGGTAATCGCCGCACACACATGCCAAAATACACTCTGCTTTTGTTTTACTTCAGCTGCTCTTGAAGCTCACCCCAAACTCTCATTATCATACTGATGTCATTAAAATAACGTTTTGATAAAAAGAACAGCCAAAATGCTGGACTCCCTTTTCGTCTTTTCAGTGACAAATCAGGCATATTTTTTGGAACATGGGCCGCTGAGGTAAAAAAGGATTATCTCTTCTTCTAAAGTGGTATGCTCTGGAAATATTTGCTATATTTGAAGGATAATAACGTGCAATAATAGATGAATTGAGTTGGTTCAACAACAAAAAAACTCCAAACCTGCTGCAGAATTCTGAGAGAGGAGTTTCATGTGGTTGAAATGCTTAAAATCGATTTATTCCGTTCTCAAACAGCGACAAAGAGAGGAAGTTGGAGTCAAACTTTTTGTCAATTCGTTTCTAGCGCTCACACACGACCAAATTATTTACATACACGATTGCCTTTGGACATATGTAGCTTGAAATGGGCAAAGAGAGAGAGAGAGGTATGGAGACATTCAGCAATCAGCGAGCGCAACATCAAAGCCAAAGTTTACCATCACAAATATAATCACATCTGTGTAGTTGTCCGCAGCGTTGCAAGTTTTAATCCCATCTCTGGTCATTTGCTGCATGTCCTCCCTTCTCTCATCCCCATTTCACACTAAAACTGTCTAATAGAACCAACTTCAGCATCACAATCTGTTAAAAAAGTGTAAAGTAGTTGCAGAAAGAGAGTAAAAAATGCAGAAAAATCCTACTTTCGGGTTCGCAATCGATACAGACGGTTCAACACAGACAATATAAAGCTGCCGTTCCCAAATTGTGGCTTTTAAATAATCAGATACAGGATTCTGGTTCGGAATAAAAGCTTTCTGCAGATCATTGTCGTTAAAGGGCATTTCACAATACCATCAATGCGATAAGACAGTGGTCATAATTGTGAAAAACTCAATTCTCTAACATGAATCATCTACGTTTTCCAAGTTTCTTCTTGCGATTTGCCAGTAAAACTATTATAAATCTTGTGTTTATATTATATGATGGCTCCGAGCAAAAGCCTAACAGCAAAACCTGAAAGAATTACACTTGAACAAGTCCATAAAGGAGCTATCACTTCTCAGTAACGAGAAATTAATCTTGCGAGCACATTGCGCGGAGGGATTTGAGCGAGCAGATTGCTGTCTGCGGGAAGAAGTTAAAAACGTTGTCCAGACTTTTCTTATTCCAATGTTCCTCTAATGCCCCCGAGAGCCGAGTGCGTTCGCTCCCATCCACTCAGCAGATTCCATTGCGTTTTAACATCGATTTCCCACAACGCAACGCCTCCAAACGCACCTCCTGAAGAAGAGCAAATTAAAAGGCTGAGTGGTTTGAGTTCAGGTCACGACACAGACGGAGGTGGCACATGCAGACTGCACTTTTACAGAACAAATAACGCCATGGGATGAAGCGGGGTAATTGCAGCCAAATGTTGGACAGCTACATTGTTGTATTTCATTCAAACCAGGACTTTGGACTATTATAAAATTACAAGTAAATTATATCAAGGAAAGTATGCATAATATCTGGAGACCATCATTTGATATCTGTGAAGGGAAAAACGATGTGTTATTGCAAAGAGAAATTTTGCTTTTAGAATAATTTCCTTAACTAAATGTAGACAGCCATTTAACCATAGCCAGACAGTGTCATCAAACATTTATTTATTTTAGCTAGGGTTGAAAATGAAGTACTAGGATACTTTCAACACTGTCAAATACTTTTTTGGGGTCTTTTTTAAGAAATGCTCAAAAATGTTCCTTTATTTTAGAGGAAACAGCAACATAAATGTATTCGTCCTTATGATGTATTGTGATAGTTAAATCAACTTTTCTTATATTTTTGTCATTTGGGACAGTTGGGATTGTGATTTTGACAAGTTAAAATAGTTAAAATAGTTGTTTAATCACTTTTACTTGGTTTAATGTTCACTGTTTCACTGGATGACTTAGTGATCCTGTGTCCTATAACTTGTAACTTTATTATTACTTGCCTGTTTTAGTTTTTCATTTCAACTATTACAAAAACAATACTTGAGAGTGCTGATGGGTCCAGACATAAACTAATAGTAAAAACCAGGTGCTCTTCAAAGACCTGGGAAATACCATGTAAAAGACCAAAAATCCCCTTCAGTGTTGTGTAGTGGCTCACAGAATTAACTTACAAATTCTCTTATTGGTCCACAAATCACTAAATGCTAAAGGCCCAAAGTATCTGTTGAACCTGCTGACTCCTTATGAGCCCCGCCGACCCCTGAGATCAGCTGGTCCTAAAGTTCAAACCGAACATGGTGAAGCCTCTGATGTGGAGCTCCATTATTATTAAGATCTATGTTTTGAAATGAGGCCTAATATTTTGAAATCTAAATTAAAAACTCATCTTTTCAGCGTTATGACTTATTAATTAAAACACGTATGTATGCATGTATGTATTCATTGATTTTAAAGTACTCTGTGTATTGCAAATGTATAAATTTTATGGATTTTGTTTTTTTTTCCCAATTCTATGTAAAGCATTTTGAGTTTGAGCATGACAAGTGCTCTATAAATAAAATTGACATGACTGCACTAGAAAAGGGAACAATCTGATCCACTCAAAAATGTGTTTAGCAAGGGACGTGTAATTGCATGTTTGATGTTATTTAATACATTGCATTAATTATATACTGTTTTATTGAACCATTACAGCTCTTGCATTCATGGTTTCATTTTACAATAGTACTGTAATCCGGCCACTTCACATTCCGACTCCTCCATAACTCTAACCCGGCGACATTTTACTTCTCTGCGGCTCCAATGGTTGATCGAGCGTACGTTTTTCCAGATGGTCAGGTCCAAACAGGTTCATAATGGCATTTGATCATTGCGGTTGAGAGAAGCACGTCTTTGTCTAACGTTTTCGCTAACTCGTTTTAGCTCCACAACAATTACTCACATGTGACTAAGCTGAGGATAACAGTCTGTGTTTTTCACCCTTAACCCGGAGATCCTTTTAAACAAAAACTTGTGTTGATGTAGCAACATTAATACGACTAAATCATGCAATAGCAGCTGTTATACATTTCCGTGTGAACAATAGAGATCTTTATAAAGCTTTTTTTTTTCATTCTTCCAGAAGAGAATTGTACATTCCAGATGTGACAAGCAATTTCCTACTATTAAACATGTGATTTTTTTGGTTGTTCTTTCTGGTTTGAACAGTCACGGACCAACCCCTTTCAACAACAATGCAACCTACATTCTACAACCAGTATTATTCTTACCTTTTAGATAACATATAGACAGGAAACATCTATTTCAGCTTTGAAATACGTCGTCTTGGTCATCTGCAGTTGTCATATCTGCGCCTGTGATCACAGTGTAACGTGTGTGTTTTCATAGCCACTGTCTGGATGTCTGGATAAAGCGTTCCACGATGTTTCATGCTCAAATCTTAATCCCACATCTTAGCTTGTCTGGCCTGTCCTTTGACTCACTCCTCCTACACTGGATTCTTCATCTGGGTGGCCAAAAGTATTACGTTATTATTCGTCTTTATCAGTAACTGTGGCTCCGCTATGTCGATGATACTTTTGTAACAATCAAGAAACAAGAGCTGGAAACCTTCTCTGATCACATCAATGCTGTGGACCCACATATTAGGTTTACAAGAGAAGACGCTAAGGAGAATCGCTTGGCCTTTCTTGATTGTTCCACGATCAGAGGAGAGGACGGGAAACTCCAAATAGAAGTATATAGGAAACCTACACACACGGACCAGTATCTGCTCTTTGGTTCCAACCACCCACTACAGCACAAGCTGGGGGTGATCAGAACCTTACAACACAGAGCTCAAGGTGTGCCCACCAGCTCAGAGGGCAAGAAGAAAGAGGAAAAACATGTCTGAAATGCCCTCTTAGCCTGTGGTTACCCCGCTTGGGCTCTCAACAGAGTGAAGAGAACCAAGAAGCAGGACAAAAGGGAAACTGAACAGAGAAGGAAGGGTGTTTCTATCCCTTATGTGTCTGGCCTGTCGGAAAAACTGCAGAGAATTTTTAGACAACACCAAGTCCCTGTTTATTTTAAACCAGGAAACACTTTAAGACAAAAACTGGTTCACCCAAAGGACAAGTTGCCGACTCAAAAACAGAGCAATGTAGTTTATTCGATCCAATGCAGTGAAGAAAGTTGTAAAGAACGGTACATAGGTGAGACGAAACAGCCTCTACACAAGAGGCTTTATCAGCACAGAAGAAATACTAGTTCAGGACCTCAGAGCGCCGTGCATCTCCATCTTGAAGCCTCTAATCACTCGTTTGAAGACGGTGAGGTGAAGGTTTTAAGCAGGAGAAAAGATGGTTTGAAAGAGGAGTCAAGGAAGCTATTTTTGTTAAAAAAGAAAGACCTTCTTTAAACAGAAATGGAGGGCTTAGGTTTCATCTTCCTGTTATTTATAATGGGTTACTGAACCCCTGGAAAGGTAAAGGACATTCAGATGCTAATCAGGTACTCAGGGTGGTTGAGCCAGGGTCTCACAAAGACAAAGAGGACTCTAATAGCCCATTAAGATTCTGAATAGGCTAGCTCGGTAGATACAAGGGGGAGTTTCTGTTGAAACAAACAACTCTTTCTACTTCAGGAAGGCTCCTCCCAATGGGTGGGTCTTACCACAGAACAGTATTAATATCGGAGTTCTCGACCTAAATTCTGTTATTGACAATGACTCTTGGATGAGAGTCGAAACGTCTATTTTTTCAAACTGAGTCCAGATGACTACAACTGAAGCTTTTTCTACTATGGAACACGCCTGGACGAATGAGGGATTACACCGACATATGTCTTTATCAGTAGTAGTTGTAGCAGCCTCTGTTTTTTTGGTCTGTTTTGTTTTATTTCTTTTACTAAAACATGTCATTACTTGGCAAAACTTTGTCCGCACTTATAATGAGAAAACTTAGGAAAGTGTCATGACTCAACAGCATTTCAGGCAAACTGGCAACCATCTGATCGGTGGGTGAACTCTTAACACACTTCACCGCCGTTGCGTTAAAAATGATAGTGTTTTGTTTCCGATTTGATCTAAAACTTGCACTTGTTTACTTTTTGGAATCATTTAATTTACCTCAGTCAAAAAAAAAGAGGGCAGTTTTGCTGTTTTTTTCCGGGCATAAGATAATTCCGCTGAGCCTGGCTGCACGCTACTCTTTAGAATTCATTATTTTGCTTGTCACCGCTTCTAAAACAGCTTTAAACAGCTAATCAATCTGGAATTAATTGTGTGGCGGTCGGGCCAAAAGGCATTAAAAGAGCTGTCCGCAGAGGCCATTGTCTAAAAGGCACTTCCCAATCTCTGGAACAACATCATCTGAATGATAAAGCGCAAACACTTAACTGCTCCAATAGTAGACGCTATCATTCATCTCTGCCTGAGGGCGCTGACCCCCAAACAGCTTACAGGTAATGTACGAGCTCCATTATTGCATGTGGAGGATGCTACCTATGCCACCACCTCTCCAATTCCTTACCTTGCAAAGATGGCTAGTTTAATGGCCTCGGCGCTTACACAAAGACCGACTATCCGCACGTCAAGGATGATTGAAGTGGTAATAAATCACTCCGTCCATTAGCGCCAGTATTTTTTGCTATTAGCAGAAACAGGGGACGGCGTTTTAACTTGTCAGAGCCGCTCGCCGTCCCCCGTATTGCCCTGAATGAATTGGCGGGTGGGGAAGGAAATTACTGAGAATACACGAGGGGGTGATTCTGTGTTTAGTTTAGGGGCTTGGATCTCGTCAGTCTTCTCTCGCGACGTGTGCTATTGAAAGAGAAGGAGACAGGATGCTAACCGAACGTCCCCCCGGTGTCCTCGCTGTGTCCATACCCCACCCTTCTGCACGGTCATCCGTCTCAGGAGTGTCAAGCGCGTCCTGGGATGGGACCTAGGGCATGTTGACCCACTGGGGGATACTTCCAGGGCACTTTGGAGCACACACACACATGCACACACACACAAACACACACACACACACATAGACAACAGCCCACGGAGAACTGGATAAACACAATTAAAAAGCCCCCACACCCACCGCTGATGGTTATCTTCTCAGGATCGCTAACCTTAGACACTGTACACTGAAATGACTGGAAAAGCCCCACAGGTCGCGGACACTAAGCCTATCATAAAACAAACCACCTATTCATTTTCTTTTAGCCACACTTTTACTTAGCGATAAAAGTGGTGGCCGTTAGTAAAAAAACAGTACGTGCTCAAGAGGCAGTGGTTCAAATGTGGTGGGATGTTGCTCTTAAAAGTAATCACTGACAGAAAATGCCCCTGTGGCTGATTGATGTGTTTCTTTGCCCTTTGTTTTGCACAAATTCACTTAACATGGCAAAATGGGAACTGAATGTTTTCCGACATTGCTCCGACTGGGCAGAGTTTGCTAATGGCAGGGGGTGATAAAGGAGACTTCAGCTTGCCCCACGGCACTGAATTTCCTCAACACACACACAGACTCGGAGATTATCTTATTCTTATTTATTTCTTATTTTATTTATTTATTTAAAAGAGAAATGGAATCAGTTTAACTAATAAAGTCTGTTTCTGTGATAGATGTGAGCGGGGCTATAGGGTTCCTGTTGTTTATCACGTTTTCTACAACTGTTTATGTGATTTTGGTCTTTTGATGTCAGATACAAACCAAATATTGTAGATATATTTGTTATAAAACTGTATCAGTTTTTTCTCATTTGAGCAGAGTTTTGAGCTCTTACACTATTGACACTCGATGCAATACAATACAATTTTGCCACTTAAATTCAGAATGTCATCGGCATAACGTTTATAGCAAATTGGGGGTTTGTCATGTTGGATATCTTTATTTTTATCTTTCTTCAAGTTTTTTCTCAAGCTATTGTATGTTTAAAAGCAGATAACTCCTTATAATTTTGAGATATGCCTTAAACTAGAGCCCTCATGGATTCTAAAAGTAATTCCCTCTTTTTTGTAGAACTATAGAGCTCAGACTGTGCACACCATCATTTTGTCACTCGTGTCTGGATACATTTCAGGCAAGAGTAGACTATTATCCTATCAGTGAGGCCCATTAGTGGCAATTATAGTAGATGGGGTGGTACACAGCTCAGGATTCTCAGCCTCAACTGTTGGCGTAAGAAAATACATCAAGTCATTATGTCGGAGGATATGCCTGGTAAAAAAAGAAAAGAAAAAAGAAAGGCTAACTGGATTTTTACTACATACAACAGCACACTTCTGTTCACGAATGTAGGTTGAATCAAATGAGTAGGCTGAGTTCTAAAAAAAAAATACAAATACAAATACAAATATAAATACAAATATAAATACAAATACAAATCTGAAAGGGTTTATTGCCATTGTCAATGAACAGAATTCACAACATAGGAATTCGCTTTTGTAGTTCTGTGCAACATAAAACAATGAACAATGATAAAAACAACCTGTAAAATAAATAAAAATAAAATAGAAAAATAAATAAAATAAAAAATAGGATAAAATAGAAAAATAGGCTATACAATAAATAAAAATAAAAAATAGCCTTATTATGTACACCTGACTCATTTAAAATAATTATGAAGAAGCATTGTTAACAAAAAATAATAAGCACTGGTTTTGTTTGGGTCTTCAGCACATTCTAATGATTCATACAGTTGAACAATAATTATTGGCAGTTAGAAGCCGCTGGAGGGGAAACAATATTTCAGCTGAGTCTGTCCTGATAATTGGCATAGTCAGGTACCATCCAATTATCTCCAGTCAGTGAGTTGAAATGTGCTGTTGATTAAGCTAAGGTCGATGCAGTTTGTCTCGGCTATCATTAAAGAATCATTATCACGGTAATGGCCCAGAGGCAATGAGAGATAGTAAAGAAATGTATAAAAGTATATGGCACACGTAAAATCAGAATGCCTTTATCGCCACTGCACGAGCTGCGCAACGGGATTTGAAAAGCCACTCCACAGTTTGCCTCTCAGTAAAATCACATATACTAAACGTAAGTCAAATCAGAAGGACACTAAATAAAAAATAAGTATAATCTGTGATTTAATTGCACATGAGTAAAAGCTGTTATTCAGACTTGAAGTGGTGCTCCTTAAAGGCAGTGCAAATCATCAACACTTCACTGCTGTAATCAGGCAATATCACGTCTTCTTCTGATTTAGAACAATTTATCTCTTGTTGTTTTAAGATGTTTGTTTTTATTGTGTTATTTTTAAGATGTGAGATTTTCTTCAAGGATTAATCAAGTCTAAATAGGATGTCTGAAGAGCAATAAATTACAACATTTGGGGAAACAGAGTATATGCATTAAAGGTGCTCCATGTAACTCTTTGCTTTGCCTACAACGTTTGATTTATATTGATTTATTTAAGAGTTTAAACAGATCAAAATGACCTCAAAACACCTGCATTGACACCTATGAGCAGGGTCGCCTCTCCACTGCGAGTAGCGCCATCTGCTTGCTCTTTCAATTCGATTTATACAGGGGGGAAATCTTTTTCATGAGTACCCTGTCGAAATCGAAATACACATGATACAAACACAGAATGTCTAACTAAAATGTCAATAAAACAATAAATAAAACACTCAGCAAGTTAACAAATATATAAAGACACACTTAAGAAATGCAATAGGGATTCAAATCACTGGAGCACTGGCATTCTGGGTAATCTTTAACAAGTGCTTTGAATTCATTAAAAGGGATGAGATTATCTAATTTAAATAGTCTTTGTCTGTTCTGTTTTGAGCAAAGTTGCTATAGGCCTTTTTTCCCGATTTTGGTGTTGACACAATCCATGGAAACAAGCAGGTGGCAGCAAAGTTACAAAGTGCACCCTTAAATCGTGGCAGAATGGTAAATCTCGGACAAAATTCAGTCGGATTGATTCATTATCACTGGGTTAATTGCCGATTGTAATTTCACAAGTCCTGATTTGACGTGCTTTCGGTGAACGTTATTGCTCTCGCTAAACTGTGACTTTTCCGTGCTTTGACTCCAGTCCTTCAACACATGTCTTCTCCCACTTGTGCTCCTTTATTGCTCGCTATCTGTCTCGCCCTACTTCTCCCCTCCGGTCCAGCGGCAGATCCAGTGCACCGGAACTGTGGCTGACGTTCACTCTTTTTCCCCTCGCTGTATTGAAGTTGGGCCTTAATTGCCAGCCGCTCACACAAACACAAACCCTTTTATCTGGAGCTGGCCACACAGCGCACACACACTCCGGCAGACAGCGGAGGAGGCAAGGCGAGGCAAAGTCAAGCCTCCGCAGTTCAACACCCCACTCTCTCCCGCTTCCACCGCGACCACATCGAAACGCTTCCAATTAAACCATTACTGTACGGGGCAGAGAGCCAGCCAGGAGAACAAGCTGTGTGGAGGGTGTATTAAAGGGGAAAATTAATAGAAAATTAATGTTGTCGAGCCGCGGTGGGTGAAGGAAAGTAAACAGTGCATTTCAGAGTGTTGCAGAAGACTGAACCCTTGAGCTCAAACACACACACGCACACACACACGCACACACACACACACACGCAGAGTATTTTATTGTAAAAGTGGTCCTGAAAGCCTTTGCATATGCTTATGTTTATGCTATACCAATAGGAAGAAGGAACATTTTGACATTACAATTGCGCTCGCCATTTTACCGTAAATCTGACTGATTTGTATGCACGCGACCTTACAAAAACACAAACGTGTCTCGTAAAGACACAGATCTGTATATTGTACGTCAAAAATACTGGCAGCTGTGTTTGCCAGGATTTTACCGTACATTTTACAACTGGGGCCGTGCAAGATGAGGAAAGGAAAGGAAGAGAGGAGGTCTCTACGGCGGTGATTTACAACGCTTTTGGTCTTCCAGCCTGCACAGCCTGAGGGCAGAGGAAATGAAGGAAGACAGAGAAAGATAACGGTCTTTGTTCCACAGAGGTGCAGATTGTTACATTCCTCCAGATAGCCTTTTACACGTCCAACCAGAAATGAAAGTATATCTGCCGAGGTGAACAGCAAATGCCCATAAGTTACCGAGTGCCCCTGGCCATATAATGTAGTGGCCTTGACTGAACATAAGTTTGCTAAAGTTATATAAAAGGGCTTGGTTTTCATCTATTATTATACCATAAGAAAGGTTAACGAATGGGTTTTATACTTTAGATCGCGGCACAAGAACGACTCCTTCCACCAGTTTGAAGTAAAAAAGTTAAAGCAAATATTCCTTTCAAAAAATGACTTCACACTTCTTATCTGTGGGGTTTTACTTAACGTGAAAAAAGTGCACTTTGTTCCGCAGCATGTATTCAGCTCGTCTCCATGGAAACAAGCCTCCAGGCCGAGTTGCAGGTCAGTAACGGGTCTGAATGAGATATTCTAAGCAATTAGAACACGTGTAATTGAATAACTGCGAGATATAGATGTGTGTGATGACATATTATGGAACATGACAGGCAAAGCAGAGAAGTAGGTAAGAAAGGTTCCATAGTGCACCTTGAAAAGCCCTGGAGCCGCACTGACTTCTACATTCTTTAAAAAAAGTCTTTGTAGCAGTCCACATTACCTACTCACTTACCTACTAATGCCTTTTGAGCATCCTAAATATTCACCACGATGAGTTTATAAGAGAATAAAACGCTCTATAAGTGGATGTAAAGCGCGCACTTCAGCCTCATTTTCATTTAATGTGAACAGAACAGAATTGACTTTATTACACGGCCCCTTTTACGTCAAATTCTGCGATCTTTGGGCTGACATCCCTTTGGCTTCTTGCGATTCAGTATCTTGTCAGTTGGATCACGTTTTGTTATGTCTACAAGCACATTCCCGTCGTAAAAATGTGTATATCTAAAACAGCTTCCAGAAATTCCTTAAAGGTCGTTGCTTGGCTTTAACTTTTGCACTTCAGTAGTTCGCTATAGGTCAGTGATCAGGCCGTGTTTACCAGGTAATAGAAAAGCACAAATATGTAATCTTTGAGTTAGTAGAATAGCAGTAGTGTAATAAAATGTCTACTTTGCCTAAGAGCACGTTGCACGGCCTATACAGTAAATGTAGAAATGTTCTGTCCCTCTCTCTCCACACAAACAACCTCTTTCATTTCTGTAGCGCACATGAACTTGCAACTCCTGACTGGATCCTCGGACGCTGATTAAAATGTGCTCTCAAAGGCCTCTTTTGTTGGACTGAACTTTTACCTATGCACCGAGGCACATGTACGCACTGGAACGCCACTTGAACCCGGAAAGAAGATATTTACTGCAACCTTGTGTGTTGAATTAAGGCAGGACCACTAAGTCTGTTATAGAATTATCCTGTTTCCTCACATTTAATCGTAATTCTAAGGCCAATTATTAGGGTAAGTTTCAGGCCATGAGAAAACTGGAGAGGTCAAAACGCAAGGTGACGTTACAAACGCTGTATATGTCGTGTTTTAATTGAAATAAAAAGGGTTGTAACTGTTTTTTTCTGAACTTGAAGTGACTTTTGGCCTTACTATTAAGAGCGCTTCACCTAATCACATTATTTCTTACATTAAAGCAGCGAGCGATTATCTTTATGAATATGCTACAAGGACAGTGGGACACCTTCAGGCAACAGTACATGACTTGTTTGGAGATTAGGGCTGCAACTAATGATTATTTCAGTATTTGACTAGTTTTCCATCAAGTAATTATTTCTATTGTATGCTGAGACTTTTTAAATACATTATCAGCCAAATAAAGATTGAAATAGGCTGATTTAAGGCTCCAAGACAGAACATTATTTACTGACAAAGTGCTTTATTGATGAAAAACAGTTCAATCTTTTTTGATTTAATAATGCCACTCTCCTATTTTGAGTCCAGATAAAACAATATTACTTTAAAGGGGACACATACGCCTAATAAGCGTTAATAAACTTCTAACTAATTGGCACAACAGTGTTTCCACGTCATTGTGGTTTAAAAAATAACACCCCCCGTCAGTTTGGAGATTCGAGGAAAGGAGATAGTCTGTAATATAGCCAAACACTGCGGGAATCAATAAAAAAAAAACACTCTGGGTACATATATGAAGCACAAATAGCAATGTAAGAAGGTTAAAAGCTCTGAAAAGTCGATTTTGCATGTTATGGGACCTTTAAGCCATTTTAGATGAATATCATAGTTTAACAAGAGCAAAATGAAAATGGATGATCTACTTCTACTATTTATCAAACATCAAGCACAGAATCCTGAATCAATGGCATCAGTCGTGCCGGCCTATCGAACCGTAAAGTAATCCTAAAGCCAACATGTGAAAATACATCTCGCTGTTCCCTTGTTGAATATGGTGCAAATCAAGACGTTGAAGCACCACATTGGTAAAGGATGGGAAGAATACACGTCTGGCCGGTTCAAATCAGTGAAGCCAACCTGAAGTAGCGCTGTAATGATGCAGAAGATATGCTCTTTTCGTCACGCTTGACTCTTTCCCCTTCGCGGGATGGAAGAGGCCAACCCACCGCCCTCCCTGCCTCACCGGACCCGCTCCACACACAAGCACATTATGACAGAAAAGCCTTTGTCGAGAGGCCCAAAGAGCTTAAAACACATACTATTTATAAATGAGATAAAGAGATTTAATTGAACTGAGCCGAGCTGCGCCCCGTTTGAGAAATAGTGGTGACCTGCCATTGAGGAAGCCTTTGCTAATGTATGTTAACTTAATTTAGTCACACTCACTGGCCCGGCCGCAGATGGATGGTCACGTTTAGTCCCCGGACACAAATATCTGCTCTGCTTCGCCATCTGTCCTGCCCCTTCTCCATACACAACTTCAGGACTTTAAGGGAAATAAGAAATTAAGCATTTTTGTGCCACAAGAAATGACCATGTCGCACAAAATGACAATCCTCTCAATGTATTAATTTGCTTTGTGCTGTAATTGAGCAGATTTTTAACTACGATCATGTTATTTCCGCTATAAAATATGTGTATTTTTGTTTTGTTTTATTTGTTTAAGTGTTAATGATATTGCATATTTAGTCAGCGTCCTTCTTTCAAGCTCAAACTGACTGTGCCCAACTTCTCAATGTGATTCATGAAGCCACTGCAAATTCACCAGACTCATTCTTACCATTTCTGCACAAACTGTCTACACTATGGTGTCGTAAACTAACCAAGGGTCTCATTTATAAAGTTGTAATAGAATTCTTACCAAAAGTGTAAGTGTGGACTCATCACAAAGTTGCTCAACATAGATCTCCTTCAGTCTGATCTCAGGAAGCCCAAACACACACATTTAAGAGTACTTTCCACGTGATATTTGTAACCTATAGAAAGATAACTTAATGGCACCACATGTTGCTATATTTCTACCCAAAGGATATTTATGATAATACTTTGCGTCGTGCAAATATGTATTACACAATGTGCGATACCCATCTCTTGAAGTGAGCTCACTTACACAGAAATGGAAATGGCGAGCTTCAGTTTGGTCCCGGCTCCTCTCCCACACACCCAAACAAACACAAGTGGTTGTGGTATCAGCAAGCAATGTTGGGAAAAAAAAATATTTGCGTTGGAAGCAAAGCGAGGTGAAACGAATGCGGCATCGTCACACTGTTCTGTTGAATTATTCCTTTTTTAAATTACACACACATTGTACAAAACTCTTGAGTGGAGACACAAGCGCATTTCTGATGTGAATCTTGCTTTTACAAACGGGTTAAGCATTGTTCTGAATCCCTCTAAATGCACTGAGGAAAGAAAAACTACTATTTTGAGGGTCGTTTTGCGGTACAATCATCACCAATAGAATGTTATAAACTAACAAACGTTGATTTTGCTTAAGAAAGGACCTTTATCATTGAAATGGTCTTGTCCAGAAACTCTGCTCTTTACGCATAGCGACTGTCAGAGATGAGGCAGAAGAGGATCTGAGCTTTTTGAGGATTTTTGAGGAGAATTCCCGTTAGTATTCCCGTTGTTCCAGCTCAATCGCGCCGTCCCTCACTCGTGATCCATCTGCAACCGTCCACTTAACCCTGGCTCAGCTGCCATTCCTCTCCAGTTTGTCTTTTCTGCAACTGTTTTAACTCCGGTCCAAACCACTTACCTGGTTTCCTTCTCATCTTGGCTCCCCATTTATCTGCTCAATAGGTCTCCGGCTCTGCTCCCCTGGTCCCCTCCCTCCTACGTATTCTTACCTGCTCCTGATTTGCATCTATAAAAAAAACTCTTGAATGTGCCAGCAGATGGAGTCTTTGTGCACTGGGAGGTTTTGTGTGTAGACGTCCTTTAGGGGGAAGCTTTGACTTTTTTTCCCCTTTTAAATTAACCAACTGGTTTGCTGTCCAAAAGTTAATCAACACACGGGGGTAAAAATAACCTGATGAAAGTCTTATCTATTTTTAATGTATCGCTATATGAGAAGGCTAATACGACACACTAATCGTAAAGCCACAGTCATTTCAAACCACCATGAGAACTATACTAATATTTGCTTCTCAGCCATTCCGACTGCTTTACAATGATGTACCTGTAATAAATTTGAATTGCCTTCTCTCTCCGCGATTACATTACTTCCTCCACATGCTAAGGACATTCTCTGCAGCAGCCTCATCCATCTGCCCGGGACACTGGATCCGTATTTCTAAAAGTACGACTTGCTGCTGCGTTCATGCGGAATGCCTGAAGTGATTTGCGCCGCAGTGACACAGGAGCGGTAATAAATATGCATAAATGACAAGTGAACTCCACAAGCTTATTAGGTTACTGTGTACATATGCTAAGGACAGTAGAGGGCTCCAGCGCCGGACAGACATAACACTGGTCTCCATTTGCAAAGACAAAGCCCTCTTCTTTAAGTGAAACCAGAGATTTTCGACAACCTGGCCCTGCATAGAATGAAAAATCCGGACAATTCCTTGGACAATAATCTGATACATTCCTGTGCCATTTTATCTTCGCCCAGCAAGATCTAATTTGTCCACCGCTGGCCTGGGATAAGGGGCGGCGCGGAGTAGAGACAGGATATGCCCGTGTGCCAGGCAGCAGCGGACGTGCCTGGTCAGTGTCCGCTTTCAGTCAAGGTGTCAAACAAAGACCGTCCGCTGCCAGGAACTCTGGGACAAGCTGAAAGAGTGTCCGCCCCGAACCAGCCTCACCGCTGCTAAGCCGTTTAACTACCTGACCCGTCGCTCACTCGGTCATCCTGAGCTGCCAACAAAACCGAAAGAAACCGACTAATCTATGACCAATTCCATGTCAGTAAATACATGAAATAGCACAGATGTGTGAGAGTGAAGAAAACACCAATATATTGAAACTACTGCTAACACTTTTACCACTAGTTCTTTACTCTCTTACTTATATCATTAAAACTCCAGCTTGTGGTCTGCTCGTTCACACCAAAGACAGAAAATACATTAGTAGACTCGGCATTCGATCCTCATGCTATTGATCCCTTAGCAACTCGCCTAGTTCAGTAAGATTTGAAAGACTCCGGAGCCAGCCCCCTGTATTTTTTATCCAATAGCCGTTAGAATTAGCTTGCAAAAAGCCATAAATTGTAAATAATCCAGGTTGGAGGTGGTAGCAACCCATCGACCACATTTAAGTGACATCAAAGCCTTAATAGTCCTTTTTATGTTTTATTTTAGATATTAATCCACATGTAAAAATGGCATCCGAGCTAAAGGCTAACAGATTTTAAGTAAATACTTTGGGGCCGGTAGTTTTTATTTGACAGGACGGCCGTGGCACGAAATGGGGGGAGAGAGTGGAGTGACATTCGGTAACATGACAGTTCGGTACGAGAATCAAACCCACGACACTGGTGGCAGCAACCGCACATGTCCCCTATCCACTGCACCACCGGCAAAGCACAAAAATTGAGATTTCTGATGCTGTGTGCTTCTATTAGTGATCTAGTGACTTCTAAAATCCTCTTTTACGTGTCTTTACATTACATTTTCAAGCCGTGTACTTGCACTTCTATTAATATTGCAGCTACAGTATATAAGTAAAAGTAATTGCAAGTTATTTAAAAAAGTTACTCACAGAGAGCCATTTCTTTATAGGCTGTTCTTGAGAAAATACTGCAATCAGATCTTGTTATTTGGGGCACCTTGGCACTGCACCTGTATATGTCTTTGACCAAAAACCCATCAGAAAGGTATCTACCTCAGCTTCTTTCATCCTTTGCTGGCCAAAAAACAAAGAGAAACCAAGCAATACAGCGACACCATCAAATCCTAACAAATAGCTTTCTGGTCTATGTTTTGCATTTGTGTGTGTCGGGGCAGGTTGGCTCCGAGTACAAATAGCAGTAGATTTCCTTTTGGACTCAATCTCATTGTGTTTTGTTGCTGCTTTCAGACAGATGGGGCAGCTTCTTACGCACATGTGGCCTATAACATGCACTGGCCCTGCTCAGTAAAAGCCAATACATCATTTCATTACTCGTGTTCACTTTAGTCAAATAACATCCGCTGGCTGGGGTAATAACTGCGGCTTGTCCCACTGCATTTCATCAGGGGATATCAGAGCTGGCCCGCGTTGCCATGTCCTGTCTTTTCTTGTAAAACTATCCTCCCCTCCAGCACTGCCACCAGCTTCAGTCACAATACACATGATACACTGTTTAAATAAGAATTGGCCTCTGTCTGTCGGGGAGCTGCAGGGGAGGAAAGACACAGTGTTTACACGAAGAAGGACTGTATTATTGATGTACATTACACATACTTAAATCTATTAGAAGGTATTGCCAATGTTCACTTCTTCAAAAAAACTTTGGGCTTCTTTTTTGGAAAGACGCTTGCAAATTTTGAGTGTTGCAGCTTGCGTTTTTGAAGGCTTTGTCCTTTGTGGCACTTTCATCACATAAAAGGTCTGGATCACAATAATATACCCAGTAAATACTGAAATACAAGCTGATAACCAATAATGAATGTTTTAAAGCTGTAAAGCTATTATTGATAAATATGCTATTAAAAATATAGGTATCTCATTAGCGCTCATGCAGTGCCCACATACTAGTAGCTTAACTACTAGCTTATTATATTTGCTTGTTGCACTTTGAAAAGCTGGCAACCTGCAACCTTGATTAAAACAGTGTTTCTCAAACTGTGATTCGTGTAAGGTTTAACGTGGGCTCATTCTGGTGATACGCTAGGCCAGTTTTTGGCCCACAGCTCCTTGAAAAATAGGTACATTTCCAAGGAATACTGTAAATTGAAGAAACCTAAAGTTACAAAGAGCATAACAGACCACAAAAGAAAATAGGTATGCCAAAAAAAAAAAGAAAAAAATACTCTACTATTTGCTACTCCATCTTCAAAAGTTTAACAGCAAAAGGATTTTTTGTCTTTTACTCATGGCTTAAGATAATAGTCAGCGTACAGCCTTCATGTGTGTGTATGGGCCTGCACGGGGAAACTCATATGCCCTGGCATGCACTCTGTACACACGCGTGTTCAAGCTACCTATAGTTACTTTCACACCGGTTTGTTGAACAACGCCTCATGAGCTTTTCCACCAGCGCCGTCGACAACACGGCTGTCACACCAGGAAGTCATCATCCCGAGTGTGAATGAATGCACGGAGAGAGAACACAAAAGAGGAGCAGGAGACATCAACACTGTACTGGGTCAACATGTCAGAGGCGTGTGAGACTGGAGCCTGCAGCTGCCGCTCCATCATCACTACCCACAGACAGCACTGCATGGACAACTTCCTACCACCTGACTAATGACATCTTCTGAGCGCCAAAGGCTTACTGTGTTGCAAGCACAAATGTGCTCACTACAAACTATATTTACTCAACCAGAATTAGTGAAGATCTTTTGGCCAAACTGGCCAAAGCATTGTTTTTATGAGAGATTATTTGAAAGTAGATAGTAGTAGTAGTAGTAAATAGTCTTGTTGTGAACGTATGAAATTAAGTACGTAAATCTTATCTGTATGGCACCTTTAACAGACAAAGTGCTTCACAGTAGAAGACAAATATTAAAACATATACAAACAGCATGTACTGTACATTAACAACAGTTTAGTCACAGTGGCCCTGAGCCTATGGGGGCAAAGGGAATGCTTGCTCAAAGTTTTAAGCTGTTAAACAATTAAATCAGAACACACCAGAAAATGAACTATATTTATTATTTAAAAATATATATATATTCATTAATTTTCGAATTAATTAATGTTCCCGTCAGGGGTCTCTGACTGGAGCCAATCCCAGTGACTTTGGGCCGCGGGGTACACCCTATATATATATATATATATATATATATATATATATATATATATGAAAATAAATGATTGGCACTTAAGATTCAACTAAATACAAGTCCTCTCCTCCTGCTGGATAACTGCTCCATGTGTGATGATCTTTCAGCTGCAACACAGTATTTAAACTCAACTGATGCAGTGAATGGATTCTCATTTCTGAAACAACCGTGTGAAAGACAAATCCCGTGGTCCTGAAAAAGATGTCAGTGTGTTAGAGAAGGGTCAAATCATTGGCATCAAGCAGAGAAAACATCTAAGGAGAAGCAGAAACTAAACTACAAGAGCTGGAGAAGGCTTTGTGCAGTGGTCACTCTCTAAAACACATATTTTGTATATGTCTGTAACCTTTAAATCCTCACAGATGACTGGTCAGTTTGAATACAAATATACTTCTTCCAGCTCACTCCTCTGTGTTCCTCTCCACTGCTCTCCACCATTCTTGTTTTATCCACACAACTGTAAGTGCAAGCTGAGTCATGAGCTAACTGTGCTCTCTCCAGCCTTTTGTCCCACTCAGCAGCAAAACAGACTCATTCAAGCCTGAAGGTCAAGACGTTAAAGGGCCACGGTGCCTCCTATACTTGCCTACTCAGGTTAGTGAAGCTACTGTGTATAATAATATAAACTAGTGTGGCATTCGGCTGGTACTATAAATGTTTTAAACTAATTTACATTAAATAAAAATAAAAAATAAAACCAACAACGCCACCGGGCTTACACCCGGAAAACTAACTAAAAAGGACACACAGATTCGTTCTTGATTATACAGAGGCAGATTCCAGTTTCACATGTAATTTATTTAACAGGCTATTAATTTAATAAATACAGGCTTAGGTAACAACACCGTTCGTATCAGTTCTTTATGCGTGGATGTATAGTCTTTTAAGAGTCCAGTGGATCTGGACAACACAGGGCACAGACGTCCATATCAACAGAGGGCAGGGCAAGGCAACGGCTCCAGCGCACACCGCTGCTCCAGAGAGTTTAGGTTACATCTGAAAAGAGACCTGGTTAATGCTAACCTGAACACCAGGCTACCGGCATATCACGCTCAGGACGTACCACGTTAGCTGCCCGGGACCACACGTTGTGGGGCTATGACAGCGAGACCACAACAATCCCGAGTCAGCAGAGATCACATCGGAGCGTTAACAAAGCGGCGCCAGGTGACGGGCCACGGCACTAAACCACAGAAACCATTTTATGAGTAAAACTACACGATCGAATCGCATTAGCAAAAAGGACAACTACTACCTGGAGAGCGGAGGTACGTGGAGCAACACCCAGACCCAGGAAGTGCGTAGGTCAGAGGATGAATGACAAAACTGAACAACATTTTATTGGCCAACGGCCCTAATGATCAGCCAATAGGAAGTGGCATGGTCTGCCCGCAGGCCATACTGCCACACTAGGAAGAAAATAAAGAAGGAGAACATTGTAGAAATGAGTGGCATGTTCAGGTAAGATATCTAGCACGGTACCCACTTACTTCTACTTAAACAAAGCACAGATATGTACTTAAGGAGAGTACTTGTTTCTGTATGTTGTTACTTTCCATTTCTGCATAAATTAAATCCTTCTATCATGATTTTTTTTTTTTTGGTCATTTGAATTAGCTTAAGTACCGTAACTGTTATTCAATGTGATGTTGAATACTAAATTACTTAATTCAAGAACCACAAAAGGTGGTTTAAGCTTCAGAAATTACATGTCTGTTGATCTCTGCAACCTCTGCTTCAAATGCACAACTCTTACCACTTCACCGTGCAAAATTGATCCGTTTTTGGGTCAGCAGTGAACTATATAGTAGTAGTAGTAGTAGTAGTAGTAGTAGTGGAAAACCAAATCCTTGTAAAGTGGCAGGGTTGGGGATTACTGGAGTGTGTGCGGCAGGACCGGCCAGATTAACATTCCTGGAGGTATTTTAACACTCGGGGTGACAAATTTGCAACACTGTTCCCCCTTGTGCTGCCTTCTGTGTGCTAAGCCTGGGACCCAAGTTTAGGGGAGGTCATCTGGAAAGAGTGAAGCAAAATCCCTTCCTCCCGGGGAGCTGCCGGACTGTGTGTGTGTGTGTGTGCGTGTGTGTGTGTGTGTGTGTGTGTGTGCGTGTGTGTGTGTGTGTGTGTGTGTGTGTGTGCGTGCGTGCGTGTGTGCGTGTGTGTGTGCGTGCGTGCGTGCGTGCGTGTGCGTGCGTGTGTGTGTGTGTGTGCGTGCGTGCGTGTGTGCGTGTGTGTGTGCGTGCGTGCGTGCGTGTGCGTGCGTGTGTGTGTTTGTGTGTGGGAAGGGGGCATTGGGAGGAGATGTTGTTCCCACTGGCAGAAAGTGAGCCCTATTCTTTTGCATTGGTGTGATGCAAACACAGGATTTGCCATTGTTTTTTAAATGAGCACAGTTGAGGGGTATTTGCATAGACAGATGCACTTAATCTCACTCTTAAAGAAGGAAAGGTAAGGTTGGTGGTCATTTTGTAGGATTAGAAAACAGTCAGTTTCACTCAGTTTGAAGGTTATTTAAGGAATACTACAATATAATGGTCCCTGAGCAACGTGATCACTCATTTCAGTGAGTTGAGGTTACAAGTACATCATCAGGGGCTAATGTACGCAACATGTTCTACTCTAGGTACATGAATAAAAGTACACGTTTACGAATAGTAGCCTGTACAGTGCACTTGTTTAAATATAATAACTAATGTCCAACTATTATGACAGATTTTACAGTAGAGTTGGTTAAGGCAGTGGTTTCCAAAGTGAGGGTCGCGGGGCATGAGCAGAGGGCATTGCATTGCATGCAGTTGTGTCCACTAACACAGTATATTAGTCAATGAACAACATTAAACCTGATTTAATATGTTTTGCCACTTGAATTTTTCACCGCTGTCAAAAAATTCATTTCGCAGTGGGGGGTCTAGAGTCGGTTGCATAGCTCTTTTGGGGGCCCCGGGCTGAAAAGTTTGGGAACTCCTTGGTTAAAGAAGAAGAGACAGCGAGAGAAGTATCAGCTGTTCCATGGGCTAATCGTCCATAGAACACCACAACAACCAAATAAATACACACTATACCTGTTTTTTCCAGTCTTACAAAAGCAGAACAGGTCAACGGTTTAGAGGGGTTCAAATTAGGTCTGGGCAATTCATCAAAAGATCGACAGACCGAGATCGAGTCATGTGAAATCGTCAATTATTGGGTGGGGTTTTGGAATCTAGAGGTCAACAGTCGATCCTCTGTCAGTAAAGACGTGCCAATTTGAATATAATTTGTGTTAAAGGCCACAGACCAAAGACCAAATAAAACAAGATAAACTGGAGATTATTTTCCTTCCTTATTGTCAAACCTTAGTTCAAAATGAGTCCTCACTTAATTATCGAATCCTAATTATTCCAGGCAATGAGTTTACTGTACAAGCAGCATCTTTTAGAGGCCAGAGTGCAGTTTTGCCATCACAACTAGCACTGGCCTTTCTCTTGTTTGCAGCTGGGGAAAAAATGCATTATAATTAGATGCAGACAACACACAGCGGTTTTGTTTTGACCCAAAGACCTGCTATTACTACATGGCATTTTGCTTCAACTTTATTACATGAAAACATTCTGGTACAGTGCATTTAAGCTATGGGACTGGCACAAGAAAACAGCGCTCTCCGTGATGACCTTGCCAGGCGAGCTGAACTGATATTTACAGTAACTCTTACGTCAGCTCCGGAAATCTCTCTCCATGTGTCTCTGTCGGCCGGGACAAAAGCGCTCTCCCACTGCTTATCTCTTAACAGCTCTGGTGTGAGTCACAGCTGGGCCCGTACAGACAGTAGAGTCATCAGCACTGCACTGGAAAACACTGGTATCAAAGTAGTGCCAAACTTGTAACAGATAAGCAGTCACTCTATATTCTCACGCGCAAGCACAGAAAACAAGTGCCAATTTTCAAAGGACTATTTATTATATCATCACTGTTGAAATAATACATAGTGAACGTGTTTTTTCTGCATATAGTAAAGAGTCGTTTGGTGCTGTTGTGCTTTGCTCTCAGAAATCTCTAACATAATGGACAACATTCGGTGCAATCTCTTTCCAGACTCCAGCTGGCTGTGGTGGAGTTATTCTCACCCTTTATAGTCTTTGTAAACACAATTCTACAGAATGGAGCTATTCATTCATTTTCAATTAATATTTTGTTTCTTAACATTTATGGAAGGTTTAGAGCTGAGAGCATAATGTCACGATTCATGAACATCAAAGGTTTTATACCGTCTTTAAGAGGTAACGTCAACTATCTGCTTTCAATGAGAGTCGGTACTTAACTGCGATTGATTAAATCCATCTGTCACTCACTCAGAGGCCAACAGGGAATGACCAATAAGAGGAATGGGTGTGGAAATGTGTATTATTGAGCTGCATTTAAGGTGTTGGTGCGCCAACAAGCTTGAAAACAGCTTTGCATCTGAGTGGAACTTAATTTCTGTCGAGATTGGCAGCCTTAGGTAAACTAATACAAGCAGAGGGAGGGACACAATTCACGATGGCGCCCATGGCAACTTCCGGAATATGGTGAATAGAGCGTTATATTCTCTGAGGCAGGAAGTGCAGTTAGCATGCTTGTTTTGTAGCTTAACCGCGACAGAAGAACCGGGTCTGGATGCAGAGAATTGTGAAAAGTGCTTATAAATAAACTCGGTAAATAATTAGGATGCTCAGATGGCATTATGTAAGTGAGGAATACATGTGGACTGTTGCAAAGACTTTCAAATTATTGGTTTTCCACATTTTAAGAGTGTAAAAATCAGGTTCAGCGCTGCAGATTGTCACAAGGATCAGCACAAGTGGATTCTCGTTGTCATATCGCCAGGCCCAGTTCGTTACAAACCAGCCCGTTCGTTACCAGTTTTGTTTCTCCAGAGCTCTCTGAACAATGCAATAGATTTTTTCAGTGATGGAACTCCACCAATTAACCATGGCATTTATTAACGACCCACACATTCATGGAAACACAGTTAAAATAGATTCCAATCAAGTCGCAAAACGCCCAAAATCTCCACATGTTAACGTCCCATTTCCAGACTGCAGCTGCACATTGTGAACACAGCATGCAGTAAATCCAAGTACATTGTTGCATGTCTGACTTTTACCTCGGCCTGTTTGTAACATAGTACTATCCATGGGGGGCTATCAGCAGAAAAAAAATAGTGCTGAGGCAAAGTCGAGGGTAAACATCTGGCGTATGATTTCCTCCCATTCACCTTGTCATAATCGCTATGTGTTGTTGCTAAAACCGCTTTTTTTTACTGTACGTTATGTATGCATTGATTCACTTAACCTAACGATGGACTTTTTTCCCCCTCTAATTCACTGATTTATAGGAGTGAGTCATAGACATTTCAAACCAGCATCAAGAGCTAACAGCAAAGAGCCAGGCTTCAGGGACGTAGCAGCTGCCATAAAAGCGTATCCACTCGTAAGTACAGAAGACATGCCATGCACACTGCTGCGAGGCTCACACTGATAATTGTTTTATGTCTTCCTGCCAACTGAAAAAGCAAGACCAAGCATCTACAGTGCGTCCTATTGCCATAATATTGCTTTGCGGGAAGTTGAAGCGACAGATAAGATGTCGCAAAGTATGCTCAAAACTTCAAAGCAGTGGCATTACGCTGTGCTGTTATAATTAGATAGAAATAACAACATTTTGATACATACACAGACACTAACATCCTTACATGACGTGTGCTCTACCTTAAATGATTTGTTTCACTGGATCTGCTTCAATAAATATTCTACAATATCAATATGAAGTGTGTTTTTGAATAAAAGTTAAAGGAGTTTAGAAGAAACTAGCAACAATACAGGTTTCATTACATTCGTTTTTGGACTGGACGCATCTTCTTGTTCATTTAGTATTATAGTGGTTGTCTCTCTTGAACTTCTGAACTCCCGACTCACTTTTACCATTTACTCAGATGACCCACAAACTTGAGAAAGACAATGGGCGAGTCACTTTATGGTCATTGAAAGGCTGGAGCGTTTGTTAACTTTGCGGGTTGGTGAAGTACAGCTAAATGCACGACAATAGAGAAGGCAAACAGACAGGAGCAGTGTGCTGTGCCCCCACACACCTGAGCAAACAGGGAGAGTGGACACAACCCGGCTGATAGGTCACTCATTCACAGCACTTATAGAGACTTATAGACAGTAAGCTCAGACAGCACGGAGACGGAAATAAGCACTCTGCATTTTGTGTGTTATTACAATTATACATCTTTCTTTATTTTCATTTTGCAGAGGGGAGTTGCTGGATACAAATCTGTTATCATATGGGGCAAGGTGGTAAGCGTGCCTGATCTGGGCCTGGTTAGAACTTGAGAGACCACTGGAAATATCGCGTGCCACAGTGGGGGCCTTGCCTAGAATGAATGTGGTGTGTGCGTGTTGGTGGTGGTGGTAAAAGGGGCCGATGGTGCAGATTCAGTCCACCTCAGAGCCACAACTGGGCGTAATAGTATAATAATAATGCCGTATTTGATTTATATAGCAATATCTGTAAAATAAATTGCATTATTTTGCTTTTGCATTTTTCATTCAACCCATACTTTGTAGTGGTAAGTACTTCTACAGCCTCAGCTGCCTTGGATAGACTGACAGAAGTGAGGCTGGCAATCCACGCCATCGGCTATTCATTCACGCACACACCACAGTCACTCTAGACAAGGTGAAGTGTCTTGCTTAAGGTTAATAGAACAGTTTTCACTAGAGCCGCTGCTGTCCCACTGTGGCACCTGGTATTCACAGCGATCTCCCATCCGAGTGCTAAGCAGAATTGACCCAGCTTAGCTTCCAAAAGGCTCCATCAGTCACAAATTACGTACGTGTCATTAAGCCTTCGCAAAAACTAGAATAGGCCCTAATATTTATTCAACAAAATGTTTTAAATCATTTCAAACTCTTCTTTAATTCACACACACGGTTTTGAGATTTGCTCATGATTTCAACATTTGAAATAAAACACTCCAGCTTAAACTTCCTCAGTCTACCTCACTTCATGTGTGATTTATGCCTTTGAAACATTTTGCTGCCCGGCCAAAGCTGAGCCGCGGATACTGGTTTTGTGCTTAAGAGCTGAGCTGCAGACACACACTGGTAAGTCTCTGCCAGCTCATGCATACGCCATCTTCTTCAGCTCGGAGCGAAAATTGTGTAAAATGCTGAGGCTGGGACTTAAATCAAATATATAATTCTTATTTTTTATTAAGAATGAAGTCACAGAGTCACTGAGGGCTGCTTCTGGCATCAGTAAAACTCCCTGATGCAAATAAACA
The DNA here is from genome assembly GCF_026437365.1 of Eucyclogobius newberryi. Taxonomy (NCBI): domain Eukaryota; kingdom Metazoa; phylum Chordata; class Actinopteri; order Gobiiformes; family Gobiidae; genus Eucyclogobius; species Eucyclogobius newberryi. The sequence goes on along the minus strand of NW_027316532.1, from coordinate 28,200,643 downwards.
CCGGGCGTACTGTAAGTTTTATGCATTACCTGCCGTCAGCTTTGGTAATTGGCAAAAGATAAAAAGGGGATTCTGCAACGCAAGGACTCATTTCAAATCATGACCGTCTGGAGGTTGGCTGTCCATGATTAAGCCATCAATATCGCTCGAGACCCTTTTGCCATTATCATTGCACATTGTTATTAATTCTTTGGCCTGTTTCGCATCCATTTGTCAGCGGATCCGGGGGTGGATAAATAGAGGTTTTCCCAGAGGAGTCTGTGAGAACACAAGTCAGTGACAGCTCTGTTCCGACAGGATTGAGCGCTGACCAAATGTGGGACGTGCATCCGCCATGTTTGACTCCTGATATTAGTCCTGATACTTATTGAGCAGCAAGATCAACCACGATAGATAGATTAGCAAATCGCAAAGGCTGCAATGAATGAGTCAGTTTGATGTCCTCTAACAATAAAATACTTGGGGTTTTACATTTGCAAACACTCTAGTTTAGACCTTGAGATTGATGTTTTTTTATGTCAGTTTAGCCGTTCGTGTTTCAGTGTTGTGTTTAAAAGCTGTTCTCTAAATACAAAAATAGAAATAAAACCATCAATAAGAACTGCAAATAGATATTTCCTCAAAGCCGTTGTGCTGCAGTTGCTCAAAGATGCTGGTGTGGCTCTTTAGATAAAATTAACAATGGATTTTTATGCAAGTGAGTCGTTGGGGATTTGCAATTTCCCCATAGAAATCATAGATAATGCATCACAGAAATTTACAGGTGTAGTAAAACCTCTCCGTTTTACCTCCTCCGAAAGGTCTCTTCACTTATGCATGCAGACAGACGCAAAGTGAATGGCTCGATAATGTCTCGTGGGCCATCCCAATTCAGCCGCTCACTCCATTTTGTGTCTGCGGCCTCCTGCGGGCAAGCTGTTTAAATCTTAACAATCTGTGAAATGTCAGCCACTCCCCTGACTGGCAACTCCATTGGACCTGGTTCTACGTGTAAAAGAACTGGGAGTTAGAATTAAAGTTCACTCTTTGACGGTCCACAGAGCTCTGCTGGAGACAGGCTCAAGCTTGATCTACTGTACTGCCCGGCTCTCGGGAACGTCTCACTAGAACTAATGGGAGCAATTTGTGAGAGCCACTATTGTAAGTGTGAGTTACATTTGTATATCATGATCATCTGTGGCATGCCTCACTGATTACATGGACATCACATGCAATTATTACCATTTGTTTGGGGCTTGTGGAGGCCTACTATATTTTCTCCATATTGGTTCCAGTTTCCAATCTCAGCCCGAATGGCATCAGCTTGTTTGTTTTACAATGAGTGACCGTGAGGACTGTAACAATGTGTTAATATAAGATATCAACCTTACATGTTGATCTGCATGTAAATGTGTATCAATTGTCTCAAAAGATACTTGAACTCATACTTTTTGTTCATTGTAAACCACAAAACTGATCTAAAAAAGCTTAATAATAGAAAAGGGTCCATTGAGCTTCATAGTGACATTTTACCGTAATAAGCAGTGGATTGACACTTACATGGCGCCGTGACATTTTAGAAACCTACATGTATCACTCCGTGTCTTTATTTTACAAATATTTGCAACTAAGTACAAGGATGTGGGCGGGCATAGGGGAATGTTCTGGGCCCTCGAGTCGCAGAATGACTCCAACATGCAGGAATCACTCAAAACACGACTTTGAGTAGAAAAAAGATGAGGGAGCAATAATATGTCTCTTTCAAAGATACAGTCACCTTTCTGGTGGAGAGTACAGCACCTGCTTGTTTACATTATGTTATTGCTTTGCCTGGAATGCTCCACGTTATGGTCTTAAACATCTCCATGGAGACTAGCAGGTAACACTGACAAAACACAAACTTCCCCAGAACTCCTCAAACTTTTTCATTTTTCATCTCTCTTAGCTCAAAATTCCTTCCTCCTCATCTCTGAAAGATACAATGCACAAAGATCACTGTTTTTTAATCAGATTTCTTGTTTTCATGTCAAGTGGTGTTTTATATATCACAAACAACTAAAAATGAGTGCGTAGCATTTTTACATGCATGTGCCGTTCATAAATGGGACTCTGTGGAGAAGCGTGTCATGACGCGCTCGCAGTAAGAATGCATACTTTTCAAAGTATTTTTTAGCAAGAAGTCACATGTAATTTAGTAACTGCAACTGCCACCCCATCACCATAACCAGAAAAGTGACATAGTTGTGCATTTTTCATTGTCAAAAGCAACTAACAGCAGATTGTTTTCATATTTTCCCTGAAGAATCTTCATCGGAGCCACATTCTGTTTGACTGATTATCTCATGTCAATCAACAACCAGTAATATCCATTGGTCATCAGTTTGAATTGTAACTGTTTTGTGGAATAGTGGCTCCTGGAGGTTAAAATGTAAAACTGCACATATTGTACCAGCACTACTGTTGTACGTCTTCAAAGTATGTGTTTTACGCTATACCGTAAAAAAAAAAAGAAAATAAAAAGAGAGAGACAGAGAAACAGGGGAGAAATGTTGTGAGCTTTTGAAAGTCCAATTATACAAGACTGCTGCCACAAAAGCTACAAATTATACTGTGTAAACGTCTACATTTTATGGTTGTCTCCAGGGCAGGTTATATAGACCAAGCATTAGCTCTGGTTAGTGTAGGATATGTTACATGGTAAAGGGCCAGTGAAATGACTCTAGTGAAAAAAGAACTCATAAAAGTGTCACGGTGTGGTGCACTGGTGGACGTGCTGTTTTCCCTCACCGACGCTCTCAAGTCTCAGGGATTTGCTCTTGAGCTGAAATTGTAAAATGATGGTGTGTAGATATAACAAGATTGAACTACTACTACTTTTACTACTACTTATTTTTGTGTTTAAAAGGTGCACTTTTCTGGTAGAGGGTGCACCACCAGGGAGATGTTTTTAGCTTTTCCTAAGTGTTCCATATTGTACTATTAAACTTCTCGATTCCATTGAAGACGAGCAAGGGGCACCCTCAGGTCACGTGTGAGTTATAAAAACACCCATAATAACTAAATATATATTTAGTACCATACTGTAGAACATTTTTGGTCAGTTTGCACTTTCACAATATAAACTATCACATGGAAACAACGCCTAAACATGTTGTATCCATAGGTTTATCTGACATTGGAAATCAATTCATTCATTTTCTACCGCTTGTTCCCGTTAGACTGGAGCCTATCCAAGTGACTTTGGGCCTAATTTCAACACTAAATCAAACACTAAATAAGATACAAAAATGCCATTTGTAAATGTTTTTGTATCTAATATGTCTTTAACGCAATAAAGCAGGAAATGGCATGTAGAAAATACAGTATACGCAAATGTTGTACACATAAACGTCTTATATATATATATGTACATCGGTATGGTGACGCTCAGGGCAAGTTCTGGATGAAGGTGAATATAATGTAGCCATACTTCGCGATGAGGCACACTAAGATTACTGTTGCAAGGCGTGTGCGGGCATCGCGGGGCATTGGTGAGTCGGCGCTGGGCTATCCTGGGCTATCCTGGGCTGTTTTTGTGTTGCGCGTGACAGTGAAGTTACCTCGGCTCCTCCTGGTATGCTGGGTTGTGTTCCTGCTTGTCTCCGTCTCAGTGTCATTCTGGAGGTGAACAATGCAAGGGACTGTGTCAATGGCCTTAAGGTAACATCAAGTGGACCATGACAAGTGGAATATGGACAATGGACACAAAAGGACTCGAACTACTGGACGCATCAAGGAAGTGATTCAAGTCTTCAGTATGCTAAATCTTGTTTGATAAATTGAATGTGAACTTTATTCCCGCCTTTTGTCAATTCAGTAACATGTGTGTCTAAAAGTGTGCAAAAATGATATCTTGGTGGCGTTGCTAATTCCAATTCCAACCAGTAATACTCAAAATATTCAATCCCATCAAAAAAAGGAGAAAAAACACACCACTCTGCTTCATAAGTAAATTACAGAAGTTTCAAATAAACTTCTTGTAACAATTAAATATTCACCTGCAGTGTCTCGCCTTAAAAATGCACTCAATAAAGTATATTGAACGCACTTTCATTTTAAAATGTTATCATATGCGTTTCATTTTTTACACACTTTGCATATTTGGTGTGATCGTTTTCCATTTGTCAGCTACACATAATGCATTGAATTTAGAGTTTGGTATTCTGGCCTTTTTCTACAACTTAAGGTTTTTACTGCAGTGAGATAAAGCATCTAAATCTGATATCCGAGTTAGCTCACGACTCCCTAACCTAACCCTGAGCCATTAACATGCACTTAACCCATATGTTTACGGCTGCAGCGTTTAAGAGCTCAGTGAGAAACATACCTTCATCCAGCAAATAAAAGCTCCAAAGGCAGTCCAGACATGACCTTCGACGCGCTTTATGCTGTAATAAAACATGTTTACATGCAAGTTGTCTGCTTCGACCCCCGAGGGACGAGAGGTGAAAAGGTTATCATTAAAAGGGCATCGTCCACAACCTTTAAACGAATTCTGTGTTTCTCCGTCAAGACATTTTTGGAGGTTTATAATGCTTTTACTCTCTCTGATTTCTACAAAGACCTTCTGAACAGAGATCTAAAAAAAGCGAGGCAAAGCCAAGTTTGGTGTTTTTTAAAAGCCAGGAGGTTTTTGTGTCTTCCTAAAACAGCTTTGATGGAATTATTGCAAGAATCAATACTTGGATTGGAATTGAACCCAGACCTTAACCTATTATCCGCCTTTCTAAAGAGAACTAAATGTTTGGTTTGGGTGGAATCAGCTTTGTGAAGGAGGAATGATTGAAAAATAACTGAGCTTCTATTTACTTTTGAGTAAACAGAGATTAAAGATTCTCATGAGGCTACGTTCTATTCACTGAGGATAACATTAAACCTGCCTGCTATGCTGCAAAATATGCCAAGCTTGTGCATTTGATATCTATAGAATCAAGTTAAAAATGAGTCCTGTAGTCAAGTGGTGTAAGCTGCAGCACATATACCAACCTCAGGGTCATCACAGTTGTTGTTTGTTGTGCCTATAAGGATGGTTATTATGGAATGTGAAAACCATCTGTAGAGGTAAACCAGTGTACACTTTTTTATCAGGTTAAAATTGGCCAAAATTGCTTAACAATCCCATTGAGCTTGGAATTGTGTCATCTTACCTCATACACTTTTCAGTTATCCTATGTTAAACCCATGTAGATTTTTAAATGCTTGTTTTGGCTAATGCATCACAATTGGTGGATTTTCCTTATAACGTTTGCTTTTTGACAATCCCGATCTGTCTCCATTGTCCTTGTGGAGAACTTTGTGGATGAGCAAACAGGAGCATGACCTCTTCACACTGAAAGGCGATCACTTGAACTCTTCTTGCCTTGAGGTGGTGGGTTACTGGTAATTAGCCCTCATTACATTCATTTAACATGTTCTGTCAGCTGATTTATGGAATTCCCAAACTCAAGATTAGTGTTTTTTAAATTCTCAAGTTGAATTGTATTTGAGACACATACAGATACACATGGAGGCTTCTGTCCTCTGCATTGGTCAGGCCGTCAGTTTGGCCCTCTCTTGTGTAGCAACGGAGTGTGCATGTGCTCACCGCTAGGGGCAGTAATGAGCACACTGCGATGTGGCTAAACAGCACTTCTAACACATTTTCTTGACTCTTTTCCAACAAATGTAATCTAAAAACTGCTTCTGGGTGCTTCAATGTTTGTATTTTGTGTTGTTCTACTTCTTCTTCTATTTTAACTAACTGACATGTTTAACAGAACACTGAACTAACATTAGAAACGGTTGGAAGTATGAATGCAGTGTTCGCAATACGCTTGGAACGCATAAGCCTTTAGACCTTAACACAATTAAACAGTCTTTGCAATGGTGCTATGAGAACTTAATCACGCACTAATAGCACTTTTGCTGCATTGATAAACACTCTTCTACTCAAGTTTATGCCATAACATTTTGAAATCATTTGTAGTCTTGTGGCTGTTTGTCTGCTTGACCAAGAGACGTGTTTCTCATCTTTCCTTTTACCTTTGGAACTTAATGTTGTGTTGATCCCGGTTGCGTGTCTTTGCAGAGAGCTCAGAGGTGCCCATGCATGGCTGAACCCATCTGCGGAGGGGCATAATGATTTGTTCACGCCACATTAGGTTCTCACATACAACCGGCAAAACGGGCTAAGGAGGTAACACTTTCTAATTACAATGGAGGAGGCTGAAACAGAAACAAAGAGAAACTTCACAGCCCAAATATTGCTATCAATCAATGAGCATGGTGTTTTTATATCTTTGAGTGATACAAACAGGAATGAATGTGTGAGGTGTACAAAAAATGCTACAGTGCATCCGCCCACACATAATGTACAGTATATGCACTGATATTAGAGCCATATTCAATTGGAATGACATCAATTGCACTCATTCCCTTCCATAAATCCACTTACTTAAGTCAAAGCTCCAGGTTCAAAAAGAGATTTACAAAGAAAAGCTGAACATGTACAACCTAATCTTATGTAGAACTAGGGAAAGATATTTTTCTGAAATAATTGGAAGCTGCAGTAACAACTCGCGTGTCCTGTTTGCCACAGTAAACAGATTAACAAACCCTCCAGCTCAGCTGCCGTTAGAACTCATTTCCACATCCAAGTGTAATGAGTTTGCATTATTCTTTAATGACAAAGTTCAGGGCATTAAAAATGCTATAAATCCCACAATGCAAAAAATTACCCTAAAACCACCAAGACACTTAGAGCTAACTCACTTTGCACCAGTAACTGACAAAACTGTCCATGAGATCATCACCAGTCTGAGTTCATCTACATGCTGCCTTGATGTGTTACCCACCAGATTTCTAAAGTCTGTGCTGAACAGTTTGTTAGCACCATTCACTCACATAGTTAACATGTCGCTTCAATCTGGAACATTCCCAATGTCTTTGAAAACTGCGGTCATAAAGCCTCTCCCAAAGAAGAGCAGTCTTGATGCCGCAGTACTGAGTCATTACCGGCCCATCTCTAATCTGCCATTTTGGGGCAAAGTCCTTGAAAAGGTTGTTTACCAACAGCTCACATATTTCCTCTTAATAAACAACTCATTTGATGTTTTTCAGTCAGGTTTTAGACCTCATCACAGCACTGAGACTGCTCTTGTCAAGGTGACAAATGACATCCGCCTGAACACTGACACGGGCAAAGCCTCAGTCTTAATTCTGTTAGATCTGAGTGCTGCTTTTGACACTGTCGATCATGGGATCCTCTTACAGAGACTAGAGGACTGGGTGGGCATCACTGGCACTGCCCTAAACTGGTTAAAGTCCTATCTGGAAGACAGGAAGTACTTTGTTGAAATTGGTAGCTGTGTCTCAGACCACATGACCCTGACCTGTGGAGTGCCCCAAGGGTCAGTCCTGGGTCCCCTTCTGTTCAACCTCTACATGCTGCCGTTAGGTCAGTTGATACGCAGTGAAAATGTGTCCTATCACAATTATGCAGACGACACTCAGATCTATGTTTCACTATCGGCAGGTGACTATGGACCAGTGGATTCACTCTGTCACTGCATCCAACAGATCAGTTTGTGGATGCAAAACAACTTTCTCCAGCTGAACTCAGACAAGACTGAAATAATCGTTTTTAGCCCACAGAAACAAAGAGAAAGTGTTAGCGGTCACCTCCAGAGTCTCGCTCTAAAACCTACAAACCAAATTAGAAATCTGGGGGTAATAATGGACTCAGACTTGAACTTTAATAGCCACGTCAAATCAATAACATCAGCAGCTTTTTACCATCTAAAAAACATTGCCAAAATCAAAAATATACTGTCAAAACCAGATTTAGAGAGACTTATCCACGCGTTTGTCTCCAGTAGATTAGACTACTGTAACGGCCTGCTCACTGGCCTCTCCAAACGAGCTGTAAAACAGCTGCAGTACATCCAGAACGCTGCTGCTCGGGTCCTGACCAGAACCAGGAAGTACCATCACATTAGTCCTGTTCTCAGGTCTCTGCACTGGCTCCTGTGGCTCAGAGAATAGACTTTAAAGCAGCTCTGCTTGTGTACAAGTCTCTCCATGGCCTAGCACCAAAGTACATCTCAGACATGTTAGTGCCATATGAACCATCTCGGACTCTGAGGACCTCAGGGACCGGCCTCCTGCTGGTGCCCAGAGTCAGGACAAAACATGGGGAATCTGCGTTTCAGTTTTATGCAGCTAAAATCTGGAACAGTCTTCCTGAAGATGTGAGACAGGCTTCTACTCTGACAATGTTCAAATCTAAGCTAAAAACAGTTTTGTTTAGCTGCGCATATGACTGAAAGGATTTTTTCTTTGCACTCTTCTCTTTTGTATGTGATTTTATTAGTTTAGAAAATCAGTTGGATTGATAATTTTTAATTTAGTTAATTTTATTGTATTTCTGTAATTTCTTTGTGATTTGAATGCATTTTTCCTGCTGTGTGAAGCACTTTGAATTGCCTTGTGTATGAAATGTGCTCTACAAATAAACTTGCCTTGCCTTGCCTTGCCTTACCACTGCAATTAGTACAGGAATCTAGGAATGTGAAACTGTTAAAGAGGTTTCAAAGGTCATCTGGACACTCTTTTTTTAAATCGAAGCGTTTTGGCCGCCATACAGAAGTCCTTTTCAATCTGAAGGTACTGGGAGGAGTTATAAGCTGATACTGCTCTGCCTATGTTTGGATCGCTCTCACGCAGGACAAATCTTCTTCTTTTTTCTTTTTTTAACTTTTAAACAATTAGCTAAATTTTCATTTAACTCAATTTTTTCACTGCAGAATAACATTATCTACAAAGTCAAAGAAAGCACTTTGTTTTAGTTTGGAGTAATTTGTTCAGAGCGCCAAGCAGAGAAAATATAATTAACAATGATTACCATAGCTCAATTTAACCCATTTTAAAATGATAAACCATGTAGCAAAAACAAGGAAAACAAACTGATGTGGAAATGTCTAACGTGCGTGATCATTATTTTGAGCATGTCCAAACCAGTCAGGCATAGTTCAGTATAACGGAATCGCTCTCCTGACATAACACTGGTGGGAATCCTGTTCGCTGCCTGACTGCTCTCTCGATGCTCACGCCGGAGTGACATGTTTTAATTTTCTCTTGCTGAAAAAGGGAGGCTCCCCTTTCCACATCACAATCCATAAAGATCAGGCTTTTTTTTCACATTTTGCCTGCCATTATGATCATCAACATGTGAGCAGACAAGCTGAGAAGTTTTTAGTTTGACAGCCACCAGTATTGATGAGTTGACAGATGATTTAAATGTATTGTTTATTAAGCAATTCCAACCGTGCACCCAACAGTTTTGTCCAACGGCTTTCAATATATTTTGCAGCTTTGAAAAACACTTAAACTTGTACAATCTTTCAGCTAGTTAGCCTTGATAATGACATGGCATTATGATAATGACAACTGCAGTATTGTATGTAAAATTATATATAAAGGTCAGACCTAAATGTCAATTAAGTGATCAAAATCAGTCAGATTGAATATTTCGTGTGACAACTGAGATGTTGTCAATGTAACAGACAGAAATGTTTGTAAAAAAAAACTACAAACCTGCAATGATTATTAATAGTCTTGTTTTAAGATGGTGTGGACCAAGTTTGAGCCTAATTGTGTAAAAACGATAAACGGTAAAATATGCTTTAGCTCCTATTGGATTATAATGGGAGAGGTTGGTGATCCTACAAATGTTATGGGTCTAAATGACTTTTTAGATCAGAAGGACACAAGTTTCACTCAATTCTGACATTTTTCTCCGCATTGTGCTGATCTATGTCACTGCCATACAGAGATAGAATGGAAGACGTCTACGTTCCTATGGGCAAAACCGTACAAAATAGGGCACATGATGATGAACACGCTGCACACAGGTGTTGTAGCCTGTTTGGCATGATGCAATTACCATATCTTGTGCCACTGCTTCCTTTCCTCCTCTCCAGTGCCTCATCCTTCTTTCTTTGTGAACACTGGTGTCTTCTTCAAGTGATAAATGCTTACTTCCTCTGCACACTGTCTGGCCGTGGACACTCTTAAATTACCCCAAGCTGTGGAGAGAAAAGGAACGAGGAACTTAAAATAGCATTTGGACAGCGCGGGCCTCCTTTTGGTGGAGTGGTTGGCCCTGTGTGACCCTTGCACTGCTCTATTGTCACTCTTCTCTGCCCCATCACAACACTCAGAGGTGAGGGGGGAGTTATTGATGATAATCCCATAGACCTCGGTCCTTCTTTGCCCATCCGCTCACACATAGCATGTCCCCCACAGGCCCTGTCCTCTCCACGGGGGCTACACATGAATAATGTTGTCCCCAAGCTCGAATGAGGTCAGGATCATAATGAGGCGACATATTGTGCTGTTAAGAGTTGCCTACAATTGGGATATCAATAAGCAAAAGGTGTTTGGAGGTGTTAGGATAAGGCAACATAGTGTGCCTCTCCCAGCATCTGTGCCCAATGATATTGACAAAAAAACAAAATAATGTGAATATTTGATCAAAAACATAGCATTGCAAGGATATAAAAGCAAAATGTTGGTATTGACTTTTTTATTGGCAATTTTAGGCAAGTTATTATTTTAACAAATCTTCCACAAAGACGTCCAGATGTTGCTTCCGCTACAACCAAAATTATTTATATTTTGTTATTGCAACTTCTGTTAAAGTTTAGAATTGCTTCAAAAAAGCATTCAAAATGAAATTGAAGAAAGTGACGCATAGGGAAAAATATGTTGTCCAAGGTGACCAAAAGAAAAATCCAAACGTCTGAATGCGTTGTGTTGCCAGACGGATGAACGTCGCTGGCGGACACATGACAAATTGATTGTTCTTGGTGCCGTTAAAGTGATAAAGAGCCCAAACATCTGCAGGGGTCTGTTTGACCTCCACCGCTGTCACATGAGCAACACAACTTGTCATCAAAGTCTGTTCCAGCCCAAAGAGCTGCAGTTAACCTCTGACCTTTCACCTTGGCTGCCCCGCGTTAAAGTGGGTGCCCTTAAGACTGATTTCTTATGGATTGTTTTGGGTGCTTTTGTTGAGGTGAGCTGGAGAGTATACAAAAGAGTTTTACTGCATTTCTTTGATGTGCTTTTAAACACTAAATGTTTACAGATTCACCATCACTTGCACCACCCCATATGCAGTTCACCATCTAAATTGTTTTGTGTCCCTGGAAAACACCACCTGTTTTTGGTAATCGTGTTTGTACAATCTAAAACTGTTGCACAATTGAATTTCAACCAATTTCTTTTAATTGCTGTCTTGCTCTTTTTAGCTCGACTTCTCCATTACTCAATTGATGCTTTGTTTTGGGGTCGTACGCACGTGACACACTTCAGTCAAGACCTCTGCAACAACCCTGGCTGCTAGCACGCAACCGATTAGAAGTTTTAAGTAGGGCAGAAATTTGGTAAAAGCCAGGAATCAATTGAAATGTCAATAGGCATATAACATGCCAATAACAGGCGAGGAGCAAGACTGCTGAAGTGGGAACCAGGAAGAACTGGGGAGAGAATCTGACTACAACTGAAAAAGCCTGCCAAACCGCTGAGCTCTGCAGCAGGGCAAATCGATAGCATTCATTTGACAGCATTTCTCTAGTGGACGTATTAACAGAAAAGTTCAAACCAATAAGACATTGATAGGCAGGGGTGCTCTAACTTTTTTACACCAAGTACCACCAAAGAAAAGATTTGGCTTTCCAGGTACCACCAGATCTAATTTGGGTCAATCACAGAACATAGAAGAGGACTAAGAACTGACTAAGAAATTAATCAAGGTGAAAAAATGTGAATGAAATGCACTCTAAATGACACATACAAATCTCTGTGATTTACTAAACGCAAACGTATGCAAATACGTTTATACTCGCGTATATCCAGGCAGAGCAATAACATTTTCATGAGACAAGTGTGTGACGGACCCAACGGACTAGAAAACTTAGTGCACCTTTAAAATATGTCGCAAAAACGAGTCATAGCAAAATGCAAAATCAGAAACCTTTGGTAAAGCATTCACAGGATTCAAAGCGGTAAATAAGTGATCTGCAAGGAATCTTTTAAATCAAAGCCTGCATCTCACAATGTTGAAAACAAAATGAATATCTCACCTTTGTCAAGCTATCTAGTTCAATCACATCACATGATTAATTGGATCCTATATAACCATATTTAATAAGGCTTGTTTGATGTTAATGTGATCCAGCGATCTTTGGATGTTAAATCTACTTTGACATCTGCAGTGATATCCTGAATGTGATTTAATAGATAACAATGGATCATTATTCATAATCGTAGTCCACGTTGGCACCTTTAAATGACAGACCACAGACACCTCAAATAGACTGGCCCCTGGCAAGAGCCCTGTTCAGTAAGTGAGAGTTAGAGACGTGTGTGGTTCAGTCCTGGTTTCCTAATTTGCTTTACTCAAACCAGGTTCCTTTGGTCTTCCAGGATTATTATCTTTGCAATGTTTTCTCATACCATAACCCCATAACCCTATGACCCTCACCCTTCCATAGAGTGGGTCAGGTGATGTTACACAGGTTTCTACAGATTTTGTTGCCATTCTGTTATATTGCAAGAGGAACAGTGCCACCAGCATCATCTCTCTCCTATTTTGCATTGTTATCGAGATAGAATCAGCAGAGAAATCAAACATGGGATCCCATTTTAGATTGGCTATAAAACAAGCAAATGCATTTATACTAAAACTATAAGTAAATGTAATCATCAACACTACAGTCATTATTTAGTGCATAATGGCATATTAGTACAGTCATTATTTAGAAGTGGTGAATTTCATTTTAGTTATTTACATAGTGAACTGACTTTTCTGGTTGGGTTCTGGCTCCTGCTTGTCTCCATGGAGATGTTATTGCTTTGCCTTGAATGTTTCACAGTATGGCATTAAACATATCTGATTTATTGGGTGCTTTCTAACAGTGAGCAGCGTTGCCTCCTCACAGATCTTACCTGTAACGGTACACGTTTATACAAAAGAGGAACTTCACGAACGATTGGGACACGCACTGGAATCGCTTTAATTCAACTTGTTTTGACTTTGTTTGGCTGGATTATTGAGTGTTTTCGTTGTGTCGTCGCGATGTGCCCTGGCTCCGAGCCCCCCCGGCCACCCCGCCGGCGCTGCACCGCGTTTACACAAAGGATGTACCCCGCCTAAGGCCCGAAGTCACTGGGATAGGATCCAGTCACCCGCGACCCCGAAAGGGAACAAGCGGTAGAAAATGGATGGATGGATGGAACTCATGAAACTACGGGGAACCGTCGTCTTACCCGGAGATCGTCACGTTATCCCGGCAGACATCCTAAGATTTTTATAAGAGATCTTCAACTGAGAGTGTTTTTGAAACTTCCTATAAGTGATCTGTTCTTTTCTTCTGTATCTACCTCTGTATCTACCTGCGTTGCAACAATGAAATTTCCCCAATAAAGGGACAATAAAGGAATATCTTATCTTATCTTAACTTGGCCTTTCTAGATAGGTGTAATGTTATATGTTGGATTGTAGACAGAGAAATAACAAGGCGTGCCCCATCCCAGCAAAGTTACATTTGTTTGCGTTTAGATAGCGAACAAACATAAAGGGGACTTATTATTCTACATACCGTAATCTTTTATGTTTCCTACAACTGAGGCTAGAGTGCTCAGAAAATCCTGAAAAAAGGAAAGTCCTGATTTCACCTATCCCCTATCCCCGCCCACATCCCAGTCCTTAGTTGGGATCATTTGAAAAATTCCGACTCCGAGTTATACATTTAGGTTTCTGAAATGTCACAGCCAGAATAAAAACATGTAAATGAAAATGTGCCTCTTGTTGCAGTGAAATGCGCTCTTAGTTCTGTAGTTTTTAACAGGAAGTCAATGGACCTGTTTCTAATACTAAGCTGTTTTAGATCAATATTGTAGCTTACAACTAATAAACTGTAAATGGATAATCTACTTACGATACAGGTCAACATAAATTACTGAAATGAAAAAGGCACATGTGTCTTTTGGTTCTCAAATCAGATTATCTAAAGCTGAATGAGCGGCTCACCTCGGGTTGCCAGATTCTACGACTTTTTCAACAAACCTATAGGACACTTTATGATGTGTCCTCAGTTTATGGCAGCCAATTGCCTCTCTGATTGAAATGTAATATACTACATGTTACTGCCGTTAACTGCACACTCAAATGTACATGGTTAGTATAGCATCTGGTTGTGCACTTTGCTGTTTGTCAGTGTAATTTTTTGCTTGGCAAGCAGCGACATCCTGAGCCCAGAGCGTAATGAGGCTCCTCCTGGATTCCTGTGCCCAGCTGCCAGCAGAGGTCAAAAGCAGGTGAGCATTACTTTCCATCAGTGACACTTGCTCTGAATATGGCATTTTAAATTCAGCCACATTTGCAAAAAAACATTAAACGTGTTAAAGGTCTTTCCATGGCTTACTCTGTACAGTACAGTCGGCTTCAAATTCACTTCTGGACCATATTATTTCAGTCTAAATGCTACATAATGTCCACTAAATCCGATTACTACAGACATTTCAAGTATATATTTTCAGATGGAGATTAGATGGTCTGCCAAAAGACACTTTAAAGAAGTAGACTTTTTCTTTCCGCTCCCTTGGAGAATTCAAAATCCGCCTTGACACCACACGTCTCGCAACTGACAGTCGTGTCACTTTCTCACTTCTTAAGAGAGAACATTCTACCATTTCATGCACAGCTCTCTATTGACGGAGGTAAGCTGTCTGGTAACATATCTTGGGATTTAAGACTCACCCAGTGCATTCTTTGAAGAAACGCTACACCTTTTTCCCAAACAGGAGACCGAGACGTTCCTCTGACAGAGACGTCCTTCTGAAGAACTTATGTAATCAATTTGACTGCAGTGAACGCACTTTTCTTCTCCATTTCTATAATACAGGATTGTACTTTATTCCTTGCACTTTAAGAGCTGCAGAAATGCTCCATTTACACTAACTCACAAATATTCCTTTTTTTAAACCAGACAATTTAAGATAGTAAAATGCTGCACAACAAGTTACCCAAGTAATTACAGTATCATGGATATTTTTACAGAGGTTTTATTAGCGCTGATATGGAATGATCTGTGCGTCTTGGCCAGGGCCCGGCAAGGCAAAATGTTATATTCCTACTTGAATCACTGTTCGGCTAAATAATTGTACCGCTAACTTGAAGTATAATGCTTCTAGTTTTTATTACAAGGGTCAAATATACACTCAGAGCCACATGTCTTAATGCCTCAGAACCCGTCGATATTTCAGTATAAAATGGTTTGATTTAATTTCCCATTCGTCACAGCACTAATCCTCCATCTTGGCAGTGGTGACAGGCCTTTCCCAGTGGAGCCCCAGCGTTGAAATGGCAGTGTGCTTCCCCATTTAACACCAGCATCCCACCAGGGGGCCGTTGCGTCCTAACAGTGCTCACTGCGGCCGCCCCTTAATCCAGCACTGCTCTTCCATAACTCAAGTCTGTTACTTACGCCCACACCTGGGGAAAAAAGAGGGAGGCATCTTTAAGTCTATTACCGGTCAATGGCAGGTCCCTAAAGAGCTAACAACAGTCATGTGACAATGAGCAAGTGTCGCTCATACAGATGCAAGAGCAGAAAGGCTGTGTGGAATGCAAAAGTACCCCTTTACTTTGGTGCAGGAAAAGATCATAGACTTTCAGAGCATGATGCTGTTAGTCTGCATAAATGAATTATGAATGGGGCGCAACACAGTGAACTGTGAGAACTGACTAAAGCCAAGTTAGTTCAGAAAGTGTGAAGTGTTGCGGCAAAGGTGACCGGCTACGCAGCTCAACGCACACATTTATGCAACAGCAACAACACAGGCCATTCAGGGATACTGAGATCAGAGGACTTTCGACTGAGGCAAGAAGCACAACATTATGACATGTTTATAATGCCAACTGTCTCTGTCTCATTTTTTCTTTCTTTTTTTAAAGATTTTTTTCTTTGCCCATGGGTTTTATTAGACAGGAAAGGACAGTGTGAAATGGGGGTGAGAGAGACGGGAGCACATGCGGTAAACTGTAAGCCTAGCATACGTGTGCTGTGCATCAACACTCGACCACCGGGCAGCACATAATGCCAACGGTTTCATATTTAGTCGGTGTTTTGACATTGTCTGACATGATTGCATTGACTTTAAATGTCAAAAACACGGAACTCACAGACAGATGCAGACCAAACCCAAAACAAAAAGCAACAATAGACATATACAATAAGTGCACTGAGCGGGGCCTGTTGTTCAGGAATGTGATGGACGAGGAACTCAGGCTTCTTTCAGAGCGGGCCCTCCTGCACCTGAGCCCACTGTACCTCCGTCCTGAAGGCGCACTGTATATTAATAGATTTCAGCTTTGTATGTTGAATAAAAGCCATTATATTCAGGTTTTTCAGTGCATGGCTATTGTGCCCCAACTCAAATTAATTTGATTCTGGTTCTATACGTCAGTCTTCGGCCGATATACAAAGTGCACCACAATATTTTTATGGACCTACTTGTCTCCATGAAGATGTTACTGCTTTGTCTATAATGTTCTGTGTATGGATGTATGGCTATGTAAAATAAAATACGTATTGTACTTAAGGCTCAATTTGAGTTTTTATCAACTTTTTTTTATTTGATTAAATTATAATTATTTGTATTCATGATCAAGGGGAAATAGAGTTATGGAAAGAAGAAACTAGAAATAAATACAATAAATCTGTCTTTTTTCTGTCTGTCTTTCAATTAAAACCTTAAAATATAGTACTCTCAAAACATATTCACATATTTAAATGTTCCTGTGCAGTTTTACATGTTAACTGACTTGTGCTCATTTACATAACATTTACATTTAACGACACAGACTTCCACAGTTTGATGGCAAACGCAGGCATGACTTCCTGTGTCTCTCGGGGCAGCAGCGCGGCAGTAATCATAACTGTCTGTTGCTGATCGAGCTCTTGCAGCTGACCAGCAAATTGTGTGAGCGAGTGGGAGGGAAAGTCCAGAATACTCATGTTTTTGGACTATTTCCTACTCTCCGTCTCTCAAGCGGGGGACGCCACGGCCTGGTTACAAGTCCGGTGGAATAGCGAGCTGACTCAGAGTAAGAATGCATGTTTTTCTAGTAATACAATAAAAATCCCAAATGAATGAAGGCGGGATAGATGTTTAGTGCCATGCTGTAGTTCATTCTGGAAAAAAAAGGTTATTTCTAGTATCAGTTGTGAGTCCTAAAAGAGGAGACTCAACTGAACACTTAAATCGTCTGATGGCTTTTAATGGCCTGTAAATATTTTATACGGTATGGCTGTATCCCAGACAATAAAGGCTCATAAAGCAGAACACTTAACTCTCTATCGCCGTGCTTTAATGGTGTTATGACTGATACAAATAGAGCTGAATGTCCTCACTTGGCTTGTGTTGAATGTCAAATCCCCAGTAATCCGCTCCCATCTCAATAACATTTTGAGTAAATAAAAGCAATTTGCTGCAAATAGTCTTGGTGGTTATGAGAACAGTAGTGGTTTATTTGCCGCTCAGTGAAATGGCTCAGAATGCCAGCACAAATTACGATTTGCATCTGACATTTACAGCATTCTACTGAATAATTTGCTGTCCTGGAGCTATCGTTCCAACACATGATTCAGTCCGTCAGTTCAAGAGATATTTGTTTACATATGCCAGAAGATATGGCAGGGGTTGTGCCGTTAAAATTAATTCACTTTAAAGGTAAGACGTTACGTTCTTTGAGGCCATCATCAGTGGTTTATTGGATTAAACTGAGGCTGAAATCGGCCCCCAGCGTTTTCCATCTTTGAAATATGAGTTTAGCGTGAGCATGTATGATGTGAATAATGTGCTTACAGGGGCGCTCATAGGACTCTGGTCTGTGTTGATGATGAATTGTTGGGTAATTGTTGTCAACAGAGGAGGTTAGCCCAAAACTGTGCATGAGTAATGTTACTTATAAGTAGAAATGTCTAAAGTAAGCGTATGATAGTATTTAGGGAAACTACAAAAACAATTCCAAGTAAGATAAAGCAGCGTGGCAGCGTAACGGTTGCACTCTCACTTCACAGTAAGGTCGGTGGGGCGTCTCTATGTGGAGTTTGCATATTCTTCCCGTGTCTGCATAGGTTTCCTCCAGGTGCTGTGGTTTCCCTAACACTAAAAACATGTACAATAGGCTCCTCCCCTCAGTGGGACTGAACATCAGCCTGTCCTGGGAAGACAGGCGGAAATTAGCACGTGAGTTACAACCTGGTATAATTCATCTCTCCTGATAAGGTTAATGTATAATGTGCACTGTCCCCATATCAAATGAATACATTAACTAACTAACAAACAATTCAAAAATCAAGTATAGTGCAAAAACATCCAATTTATAATTTGTTAGTTGATAAATTTATGGATTTGGAAGGGTTAAATATTAAACACAATCTGAGCTTTTCAAAGGATAGAACGCAAATACTGTTACTTCAAACTAAATCAAGCAGTGGCAAAGAAAAATACTCTGTGAAGTACAATTTCTTTAAGATGTTACTCAAGTAAATGTGACTGTGTGCGACCTACATCTGAAAATCAAGATGGTTCAAAATGGTAGTTTGCATCTATAAAATATATTTATTTGATCCCCCATTAAATCATCAACAATTCAAAATACATCACATGATCTGTTGCAGTTTTTGCTTCTCAGACCCTTCTCACGCTGGACACGCCCCTGGAGCCGCTCCCTTCAGGCAAGAGGCTACACTCCATCCGGACCAGGACCTCCCACAACAACAACAGTTTATTTCCCTCTGCACACTTCATAACACCTGTCACTTTAATAAATATGCGCTGCGAGTCCAACCAAACTGTACATTTTGTGTATACATTTAGTTAGAGTATTTATTGTAAGTCTTTAAGTTATTTTTCATTCATGTTGTCTTATGTTGCACGGTATCGCCAAAGCAAGTTCCTAGTTTTTTTGTTTCTGTTCACTGACAATGGCAATAAACCTTTTCCTGATTGTGATTCTGAGATTGTGTACCTTTTGTTTTGCCATTGTTTGTGAGACCCTTTTTTAAAACAGTGCATATAATTTACAGCGCTATAGGCTTCCAGAATATGTGTTCAATCATACCGTGGCTGGGAGCGGATGGTGTTTTAGATGCCAGCGAGAGTGTTTGCTTTCACAAGTCTCCAAAAAGCATAAACATGGAGGAGGCGGCCATGTTGCATGCCAAGTCCGACTTGTGAAAGTGGCAATGAATTCAGTGTTGTTCTAAAACCTGGTATTCCCTTTCATCCTGCACGGATTCACCCCATTTCATATTAACAAGGCCCTTCAAGCCGCAGAAGAATTTACGGAAATCTCAGAGAAGATGACAGACAAGCCACTTCTCCTCGACAGGGAGAGGAAGAATAATGAGTCTTGTGTTACAAAAACAAATCAGTTAATTTTAAAGAGAACCTGCCTGGACTTGAGTACAACTACTGTTGTACATAGATCTGGAAACAAACTAAATCTGCTTTACATTTGTGCATTAGTAAAACAAACGTGGTTGATGAAATTATAGCTTTCTTGCCAAACTAAATTATTAAAAGTATGTTTTCCCACACTAGCAAAATGGCTGTCATAAACTGTGCACAACTGGTGCTGAAAGCATCCTGACAGGTTGTTGAGGACAAATTTAAAAGTAGAAGTAGTAGCTATAATGTCTGGTATCAAACACATTTGCACGTATCTCATTAACATGCACTGTCCTGTGCAGATACACTAATAATAAGAGTGGTGCAGTAGAAGTAATGTGTAGGTTTTGACTTAGTTAGTATTGGTAGTACATTTCTTCCTCCTCCAAACCAGTCCACACTTGTCTTAGTAAAAATAGTGGTTCTAGTAACAGATGGATCCATGACACGACCCCAAACACTGCCACAAATGAAGGAATAAAAAATGATATCACCACAAAGCTCCACAGTGTTGTAAAGGTGTAAAGGTGGTCTAAATGATCTAGTGTCCGGATGCAGGTGCCGTGTGCTTGTCTTTCGGTCAGACTCGACTAAGCCCAGACAGAAGCTCTCCATTTACACTCATTCATCCAGCTGACCCCTCTTCATACCAGCCCCTCCGGCCTGCAGACCAGGCTCTACCGGGTTAATCAGTCACCTCCACAAAAAGCAATGAAGGAGAGGTGTAGTGCATTAGTGCGTTGTGCTGAGTGTCCGAGGCAGGTGGCCAGGGTCAGTGTGCTCCTCCGTGCTCCTGACAACACTCACTCACTCACTGTACAAGTCTGTCCCGCGCTCACAGAACCAGCTCCTCAGGAGATGGTAACACCACTATGCTAATGCAAGCCAGTTCATCAGTTTAGGCTTGGCTTGGACACAACACACTGTCAGCTGCCTGCCCACGCATATTTCTCAAGGTGAAAATTATAGACTAAAGTGGAAGGGTAGTGTGTGTAACTGCAGTTTCATTTTTTTGTAAAAGGGAAATGACGCATAATGTCACTAATGGGATAGAATCTACATGCAACGCCACCATGTGTTAAGGCAGTGGTTCCCAAAGTGAAAACCATATGTTTTATTGAAATTGGGTCAAATCACACAATAAACTAAAGCAAAGAGGTATCCAACTTGAAATATATATATATATATATATATATATATATATATATATATATATATATATATATATATATATATATATATATATAATATGAAATATATATATATATATATAATATGAAATATATATATATATATATATATATATATATATATATATATATATTACAAACATCATCATCATCATTTTCATCATCATCATCATTTTACTGTGGGGTTATTTTAAGAGTTTGGCCTGAAAAGTTTGAGAACCCCTGTGTTGAGAGATTTTTTTTTTTTTTTATTACAGTCCTTATACTTTTTCAAATCTTACTCATATTAATTATTCATAATCCTTGATTTGATGGAACAGAGTGATTTATAAGGCTTAGAGAAAGACTGCCTCAAAAACAGGATGAATGAAATAGGTGTGAATGAAGTGAAACACAACTTCAAGTATTTTTTTTTGCTGAGGGGACAAAAAAGTAAATTATAATATGTGCCCTTTACACCACCTGCATTTTTGTTCAGTATGTTCCACAGTGTGGCATTAAGACTGTTTTCATGGAGAAAAGCAGGTGAGTTGCATGTCAGGGGCCTCATTTATAAAGCTTGGTTGTGCACTCCACAGTGTGTAGGCTGCCCTCTGCACCATATGTGGTATTTATAACACTTCAACTAGGCGCAGGTCTTTGCTTATCTCTGTGCAAACTGAGACCCTCCTGTAAGTGCAAAGTCTGGAGACACGGGAAAATACTTGTGGAGAGGAGCAGAAGTGAGTTTGGGGAAAGGTTTAATCAGGAAATCATCAGCAAATATATATTTTAGCCTAAAATAATTGTATTCAGAGAGATTATCACATTTAAACAGAAGTTGGCCTATAAACACAGAGAAGGGTTGTTTATTCCACTCATTATTCTGGACAACACATGGCACATGTGAAGCCATGCGCTCCTGCGCAGGAGCGTAGCTGTATCAGTCTGTGCCTGTGGCATAGAAGATTCCTCTGAATCTGTAAATGGATTTATGAAACAGCGATGGGACCTGAGAGAAAGCATATGAGCGAGGGTTGGTTTAAAGAAGCGCGGAGTCAAGACGCAGATCCAACAAATTGTCTGAGCGCTGGAGTTGGTGGCCGTGTCCAAACCGGACCACTCCTTTGACCATTCAGAGCTCTCACAAAGTCTCATACAAACATAAGAATCTGCAAAATAGCCTACTACCTGAAAGTGTAGGCAAAAAAATAGTACAGTAATAATACATAGTGCATGTTTATTTTGCATTTATTAACATGTATCTGCACACGGCTACTGTCAGAAGAATACCAGTTGTGACCAATACATTACGCACGTACAAGTGTGTCCAACTCTATTTATGTAACTGTCATTTTCGTGTAAATTGTTGTTGATAAAATATGCATCTCCTCCGACATGTGGTAGATTGAGCGTGAACTGTGAACAATGTAGCATCGGAGCAATTGAAAAGAAAAACTCAGGGCCAAGACGAGATAAGGAAGGAGGAGACGGGGAAGGACGTACTTAAGGAATCGTGTATTTGTTGTTTGGAGATTTTTGTCTTGAAGCTCTCTCATGCATATGGATGAAGCTGTCAATGTGCTGCTGCTTCTCCTTCACTGGGACTTAATACGGTTTCTACATCATCCCTCAACTAAAAAGTCTAATATTTGTATTCTCCAATGCTTTTAGTGGTGTTCTAAGGGTATTTATGCCACTCATTTTAAGTGTCTATAACTGTAGGGCTGCAGAATTAAACAAATACAAATCATAATTGCAATTATTGCTTTACAAAAACAACATAAACTTATTAAACTGTGACATGACCATGTGTGCTTGTTATATCCCATTTAAATAATGAATCACAAAACATAACTCATAAATGAAAAGAAGTGTTTTTTTAAAGATAAGATATTCCTTTATTGTCCACACATGGGGAAATTTCATTGTTGCAACGCAGGTAAATACAGAGGAAAAGGACAGATAACTTAAAGTAAGTTTAAAAAACACTCTTAACAGAAGAACTCTTATAAACAAAACTCTTATAAACAAAAACTCCTATAGACAGAACCTCGCATTTCTTAATAAGGAATGGAGGGGAAAAATAAAGATAAAATAAAATAAAAACAGCTAGCGTAAGACAAAATAATACTAATAATAACGGTTAAACAAACACTCTATTTACATCAGTTATATGCACATGAACGTGACATTATTGCGTGTGAGTACAACAGTAATTGCACATGAATATGACGGTATTAAACATGGTTAAGTCAGCATTGCACATGTTCAGGGCAGTGTTTGTTGTAAAGTCTGACAGCAGCAGGAAGGAAAGACCTGCGAAACCTTTCCTTCACACACCGAGGGTGGATCAGTCTCTCACTGAAGCTGCTCTCCAGAGTGGACAGAGTGTCCTGCAGAGAGTGAGACTCATGGTCCAGCATGGCACAGTGTCTTGGGCACAGGTACCAGACAGGAGGTCTTCCAGACCTGTGGTACCACCCTCAGCTTCAGGCTCATGTTGAAGACATGCTCCATAACTCCACACAGTTCATCTGCGCAGGACTTAAGGAGTCTGGAGCTGATGCCGTCAGGTCCTGCTGCCTTCCTCACTTTAATCCTCTTCAGCTCACTCCTCACCTGTGCTGCTGTGACAGTCAGTGGATGGCAGGGGGACTGTGTACTGGGGGGATGGGTGAGTCCAGGTGAAGTGGGGAGCTGATGGGCCAGGGCGGGGATGTGAAGAGGAACGGATGCAGGCCATTGTCCACCTGTGGAAGAGGGAGCATGCAGCTGTGCAGGGGGAGGGGCGGGCGAGTGATCAAATCTCAGGAAGTGAGCCTCCTCGCTCTCAGCAAGGCAAGGCAAGGCAAGTTTATTTGTAGAGCACATTTCATACACAAGGCAATTCAAAGTGCTTCACAGCAGGAAAAATGCATTCAAATCACAAAGAAATTACAGAAACAGAAATACAATAAAATTAACTAAATTAAAAATGATCAATCCAACTGATTTTCTAAACTAATAAAATCACAAACAAAAGAGAAGAGTGCAAAGAAAAAATCCTTTCAGTCATATGCGCAGCTAAACAAAACTGACCAACAGCAGACCAACTCCTCACCACATGGGGCACCACAGGCTGCCTGCGCACGATGGGTTCATACACAGGCCTCAGATGTACACGGTTGTGGTCCGAGCTTCCCAGGGGAGGGAGGGGGGAAGAAGAATAAGCCTCCTTGATGTTGGAAAAAAACAAGTCCAATGTTTTGTTGTCTCTGGTGGGGCAGGTGACATACTGGGTGTATGTTGGCAGAACAGAAGAGGGAGAAGCGTGGTTAAAGTCACCAGAGACGAGGAAGAGGGACTGTGGGTGCTGTGTTTGCAGCCTACAAGTGCAGGAAAGCAATGCTTCACAAGCATTATCGGCATGCGCAGACGGGGCCACATAGACTGCAATCAAAATCACATGTGAGAACTCCCGGGGCAGATAATATGGCCTCATGCCAATAGCCAACAGTTCAATGTCTTTGTTACATAGCTGTTCCTTCACCGTGCAATGTGTAGGTTTACACCAGCTCGTGTTTATATACACAGCCAGGCCTCCACCTCCACAAGTGAAACAAAAATGTATTTATATAAAAAGTATTTCAGAAATGTGTGATTTTTCTGATGATTCAAGTTTCCTATTTTATTTCAAATTTTATTTTCATAAATGTTGGAACAAGCTGACCGTATTGATAGTTTAATGTTGTTAAAATGGGAGCCAACCCTGACCTCAACATAAGTCGAGTCAGTATCTTGTTCTATAATAAAATGTATGCATCCTCCCAGGAGTACAAATAACTGAAGCTTCCGCCAATAATATGTGGCTTAGCTTCTACACATCCTTATGCTAAACAGAGATTCTATAGTAAATCCCACCGTTTTACTTTATCTTCTGTACTTCAGCTTCCAAACACTGTGAGTAGACAGAGAATAGAATTATAGATATAAGACAGAGAAAAAGTAGGTGTAGTGATGAATGCCCCTAAAATTGGCCCTTCTTTCAATGGTGCATGAAAATAATGAGTTGCAAATGCATAATTGAAGGTGTAGTTAGGGCATGATAGAATTATGTCAGCACATTTTTCTTATAGGAGACTCTTTAAATAGACAAAGAAAAAAAAGGCCTGCAACAGTAAGTCCCAAACTGAACTACTGGAACATTTGAATACAGCAGAGAGCAACCATCAGAATTTAATAAGCAATCATTTGTTCTTAAATTATTTATCGCTTACAACTGGAGATTGTATTTGCTCGAGTGCAAAAGTCCACACTAAGCACACATGCAGTAACTTGCTCTGAATGTACAAATTATGCTTCTAAAATTGGCTTCAGCTCAAAATGGTGAAGGTTCATGATACTGATACAACACATGTCGGCCCCTGAGCTCTTCTATGTGCTCTCTCACTGTTCGGATCTTTTTTAACAAATAGATAACCCCTAAAAATAATAATACTAGCCTTCTATCGATGCTTGTCTCTGAATGTTTGTGTTCCTCAGTAGTTGGCACCACACTGGTTTACATTACAGTAAAGACAAAATGAGTTTATAACCAAGCACTTTGTGATAGTTGGTAAACTTGTGTTGTAACCTGTGTTTCAGTCTCAGGAACATCTCATTTCCTGTAGTGGTCGACCCTGTGGTGGGTTTAGGCCCAGTTCACCAACATTCATGCCCCTCATTCCAGTGTTGAGCCCCCATTCAGGACCAAAGGGTTAAACAAGGAATACCTGTCACCTCCAGTTGGTTTTTTAATTTGTTTCTCGGTGGAGAATTGTGTTTGGGAAAATACAAGCAAGTGACTCTCGTATGTGAACGTGTGCAGTTTAAGTAATAGTTCAGAGTCGGTGTGTAATCCTTCATTCATCCAGGAGAGTTCCATTGTAGAAAAAGGTTCAGTTTTATCATCTGGACAAAACAAGACGTTTTGTCTCTCATCCAAGTGTCATTCTCAATCTGTGGATCTAGTCTGAGAATTCGGATTCTTCTCCCGTTCTGTTTCGGAGAAATAGACAGGCTTTTATCAGGAGGTTCTGCCCGGTGAGCAGGGCTTACTCAGAAAAAGAGAAGTATCTGAGTTCTCAGACTAGATCCGCAGATTGAGAATGAGTCTTGAATGAGTCGAAACGTCTTGTTTTTCTAAAACAGTGTACAGATGACTACAACAGAACCTTTTTCTACAATAAATACTCAGCAAACCCTGTGGGAGATTGTTGTTTAATCAAACGGTAGGTGATGCAAGGTACATCTATGTGCACCAGTTTATCACAGTTAGGTGAGAATTAAAGCCATTGTCATACTACATGGATCATGTTAACGCTAATAATAATATTACTAATTCATTAGACTTATATAGCACTTTTAGGAAACTGAAAGACGATTTAAGAAAAATGTTCTTTAATTGAGGTGTATATTTATGGCTGCGTAAGATCTTTGTACATGCATTTTTACAAACCAAAGATTAACTTTTGCAACTTCAAGACATTTCTTTCATTTTGTGTCAGTCATTTGTCCAAACAGACGGCTGGAGTTTGGCGGTGCCTGTCTGTATGAATTGTCAAACCATCTTGCAAGTCGCTACAAAAAATAAGCCACACTAAACAAAGTCATCAAATAACCTAGAAAACTGAAAAATATCAAATAAAAAATAGCTTTGCACAGAAACCGCAGATACAGCCAAGACTCAATAAAGAGCGAAATCTCCAAATTCACTTTTCAGCTAAATCTTAATCCACCGTAAAACCACCAGCACCCGGCTGAAGTCCCAGGCTCTAATTAACCTCCTGTTGGGTGTTCTCCCTCTCACATGCAGCGCTCGCAAACAGCTCCACCCTGCTTTTCTTCTTATGCTCCGCAGTCGCACCTTAGGTAGAAACTCTGACATGCCAACTTTTAATCCCTATGTGATCACGCTAGGATCTGCTCCTCACAATGGATGAACACCTGTCTGGTTCATAACCTGGAGCCAGGATTAAATCTGAACACTGAATTCCTACAATGTGGAAAAGCGAGCATGCAGGGAGCTGTCACTGCCAGTCCCGATTTAACCAGTAGAACGGAGATCCAAGTAATTAGACTTTCTATTCTGTAAAATTGTGCATGCGGATTGAGTCATCACGGACAAACTGAAGGAAATAAACATATCAAAGTCAAGAATTTCAGACATGACACGCAGGCTTAACAGTATTTAAAGCAAATTTAAAGTATTGTAAAGGAAAGTAATTATTTTTTGCATTAATGTCAATATGAGGTATAGCTTTTATTACTCAGTATAGGTTAGGTTTTACATGCTCAGAGACATAAACTGATGCTTGTATACAGCATACATTGTGTCGTTGTATAAGCAAATAAAGGAACAAAGGTAAACTCTTAATGCTAAATTCTTAGACATCGTGGACATTCTCTCAGCCCTTTTGACATTCAGGTAGACTGAGACGAGATTGAACAGAAACATAATGTCTTCATGCAATTTGCAAAAGGCCTGTATTTGCTCATGTTATATATAATTGAAGCTCAAAGATATTTACTAGTAAACAGAAAAGCATATTTGTGGAAATGTCACTGTTGTATCAAGGACACGTCGATGGAACAATGGTCCAACTAAAATGAATACAACGGATACTACCACAAAGTGCAGATGTGTCCATGTCCCATTCTGTAAATAAACCTCTTACACATCTACAGTCTCTCTCTTTACAACTCTTGTGCTTCTTGAAATATTTCTCCAACAAATATGACATTGAGACACGTCTTGAACCGCTAAACTTTTCCAGTGATGTAATAACCTGCTCTTGAGGGTTGCTTGTCAACACACATCATTACTCCTCCTGTAAGTGTCCGATACTTACCATCACGGTGACGGCCTAATAACAGCACAAAGAGTGTTTAAATAGTCCCTGTTTAAAGCTAGAGCACCTGGTGTGTTGTCAGCCCTCCTCTGTGTCACTGTACACGGCCCAAACTCCACTTCATGCCCGATGTGTTTGGGTTGGCATCGTGCCTCGTGTGTGGAGGTGACTCGGTGTTTGCTCAAAAACACGGGACTGGCAGCTTTCAAAAGAAATAACCTTGTTTTCCTTCGGAGACTCGGTTCAAGGATTGATGGCGAACATACAAGCTAGACCTGTTGAAAAGTTTGACAAGCCAAAGATTACAAGGGCAACAGTGCAGACTAGTATTTCTTGTACTTTTTAAAGTTAGAAAGCTTCTTTTTGTTGTTGTTATAAGGTTTAATATAGAAGCATGTTAAAAAATGTCTGCAGGGTTGAAATTGTATTATTGACCTAAATATGCTGTACTGTATATACATCAAAAGTAGAGCTGGGTTTCGATTCAAATTTCAAGAATCGATTTGATTCCGATTTTTACGTTTCAAAATCGATTTTTACCGATTTCTCAGATCACATTCGATTTCGATCTGATTTCCGATTCGATCCGCTTTCGATTCGATCCGGGGGTTAATGTTATTAAAAATGAAAAATGTATTTGAACCGTTTCCTTCACTTCATGACTGTGTAGAGAAGCAACATATTAAAACTAGTATTATATCAATATTAAACAGCAAATCTTACAAGTATTGGTAGTTACTGATGGAAGACTGATGAAAAGGTTAAGGGTCAATCTACCTTCAAGAAAGATAATCCAGGAGTCCTGAATTATCTTTCTTGAAGGTAGATTGAAGTTCACTGAGGGAAATGTTGAAAATAATTTTAATTTGTCTTTTTTTTTTTTTTTAAATAAAAATAAAAATAAAAAAATAGATCTTTGGACGTACGAATCGATAATCGGTCATTAATATGCGAATCGATTAAAAATCGGAAAATCTATTATTTCAACCCAGCTCTAATCAAAAGCCTATTTGATTTGATTTGGAGCGATTATAAGTGAAATTTTAATCAACGCCTCAAAAAATGTCAATGAATATGCAGCAATTACATTATATTCTGTGTTTCTACTTCCTTCTTGCCAACATGAAAACAAATGTTCTTCTTACAGATTAGTAACAATGCTTTTCTACCATTTGTTGAACTAGTTCCAGCACTAAATCTTCAAAAAACATGCAACATGAATTTTAAAAAACATGTTGCATCTACCTTTAGGACAGATTTGTGATTTGTATCAACAAAGCAATGCATTTTCCCCCCAGCCCAGGTTCACCTTTCAGTTTCAAATATAATATTCCTTTGATCATTTCTCATTGTCAACTTCCCCCTGACTTTCCATTTTGCTTTGTCTTTGTGCTCTCAACAGAGCTCGATATATATTTGCAAACAAACTTATTTCCCTGTTGAAAACAAGAGAGAACAAAAAGAGGTGCATATTGAGTGTGTAAATTATTAGAAAAGTTCTCAGATGGGAATCTCTAAAACACATTTGACATTATTGGTGCCCTTTTATTTTCGTCGGGGTTCAACTTTTGTGTTTTTCGCAGTCTCAACCAAAGAAATACTGATAATTCTTTTGTCTGCGGGCACACACACACTAAAAGATAGTGGGGGGAATCAAAACACAACCAATTGCACATTTGGTGAACCAGGCCAGACATGATGAATAGTTGTATCTTCAGAATTCCATTTGTCAACAACTTCAGCTGCGTGTGGCTCGGCTTCCAATGTAAATCAGACACTAGACTGAGACTCGCTGCGGTGGAAATTGTTTGTTGACAATAAAACATTCTCAATCAATCTGGTGTCATCTCCAGATTGCCAATTGATTAAAACATTCATCTCATCTGAATCTAATTTGGAGTTCCATTCTGCAAAATAATCATGGCTGTGATACGCTCTCTGGTCTACTCTTTTGATTTTGCTTTTCTTACAACAGCAAAATGAAGCCAGACAGGTGGCACTGAACAACCCACTGTGTAACCCATTGACAGGAAGATTATTATTTTATTTATGTCAAATGGGATCGCACAATTGGAATAAAAGTTGTTTTTGATTGCATGCTTGTAAAACAGACTTGACTAAAACATGGCTTGCAATTCAAACTGAGACAAAGATGAAACTCAACTGTCAAACCTGGTTAAGAAAGATTAAAAATTGACTGATCTGAATGACTGCATGCACAGATGTTGATAAGGCCGTGGCTGAAGGCGTCTGCAATGAGAATTAAGTCAAAATGACGCGAGAAAAAAATTCCGTTTTAAGAGAATTTACATTGCACTTTACAAGCTTCTCAGTGAGCCAAAGCCGTTCATTATTCAGTCGCTCTCAAGTGGTGGCAAGCGAAAAAGACAAAAATGAATATTTCAAGAATGTGCTAAAATGTGCCCGTAAATGTCTTCGTTCAAGGTTCAAGTGTCGCACAAATCCCAATGGACTGTAAAAGGCAGAAATATATAACTTCATAGAAATATTGACATTGTTTGGGAGATGACACATGTTTTTTGTCTCCAAAACTATAATTGTGATATTATATATTTTACGATCTCCCGCCTCTGCGCTTAAGACACTCATACGTAGCCACGGCTGTCCCTGGGCAGACAGACGGCAACATGGCGGCCAACAATGTCTCCAACCAATCGGAGCAGGGATTAAATTGCCAACCTTACAGATGAACGTTATTTTTAAAATCTTTAAAAGGGGACATGTTATATAAATGTTAATGAGATGGTAAAGTTGTATTTTGATTCATTCCTGTCTCCAAGTGATACGTGCAGAATCCTATAATAAAATAAATAAAAACATGACGTGAAATGTGGCTTATCTGTACTTCAGTTTCCAACAGGAAGACAATGGATCTGTATTACTAAGCTGTTTTAGATTGATATTGTGGTTTACAGTGAACAAAATGATGATCTACTCATGTAAAAGTTCAATATCAAGTACCTGAAAAAGCACCATACGTCTCAGTATAGTAATACACAATGAATAGGCTGTACACATCACCAGCTGTTCAAAAAATGTTCTTTCTTTGTCTATGTTGACCTTGTAAGCCTTAAACGAGGACACTGCTCTCTGGTCCTGCAGCACATGTGTGATATTTCCTTCATGCTACTGTACCTCCGGGTCAGATTTGAGAGATACTGGCACTGCAAATCCGTTTTCCACCCCCCTGAGCCTGGATTCGCCTCCTATCTCCCCGTGCACACATATGCATCAAGCGTACACGTTCTAAGCCGTTTTATCAGCCCTCGCAACATAACCCTTCCCTTTTGTGGACATGGCGGGACGTTAGCGAGCGGCTAGCCCATCTTTGAACTCGCGTGCCAATGCCAGCCTGTTCATGGCGACCGCTTTCGGCACATTGTCTGCCACGGAAGTCGGGTTGCCAGATTTAGCCATGCCAGGCCTTTCGGGGTGCTGGGGATTGGGTTTCCCGTAGACCTCCTTGTCAACGGATTAGCTTCGAGTCTGATCATCGGCAATGCAAAACGGCTCCTCCTCTTTTCTCGCCATTGTGTTGCCTCAAAAGATTCACTGGTACCCGCGCTATACCCGTCTCACCTCCCCCATCTGTGCCTCCTATCTCCTAACGTCCTTTTTTATTTCCTCAACCCTTCTTCAGCCATGTGTTGATGAGCCTGAGTTACTTTTTTTTTTTTTTCAAGAAGGATGAGGGATTATGCTAAGCCTTAACTCGGGGAGACCAGCCTTATCTTGCCTGTAGCAGCTCCATGCACCAGAGAAAAATAGACTGGAAGAGGAGCACGGATGCAGACGGGAGGAGACACAGAGGCGGGGCAGGTCAAAGATGGGCGATGTACGAGCGGGGAACATGCAACGCTTCCATGTTTTCAGACGATGTTGACAAACTTCACTCACTGTTTTATTGATTTAAGGGATCATAAATGTGTACTTGCATGGGTAATTGGGGTTGAGCCTGAAATGCATTTGGCGAAAAAATAAAAAATTAAATAATCACCTATTTGGAAGACGTATAAAAGAAGGTATAAGCATGGAAAGTCAAGCATTTTCAAATAAATAGCACCATGCTGTAATTCGTGGGCTATGTTGGGTCAATTGTGGTTCAATATTCTTCCATTTCAGCGTAGTAAACATGAGAAAATACACATCTTATATGCTTTGAGCCTATAAAAAGGCTAAATATGCTATGTGCCTTAGTGCTTGTCTCATTTTATCATAGTTTATATTTAGCTATTAGCATTCATTGTTTCATGTTGCACTATAAAGATCATAGTTTGTGAATTATATTAATTCATATATTAACAATGCTTCTGGGGTGTGCTAAAATGTAAGTAAATGTCTTGGTTGAGGTTAAGTGCTCCAGAAAATGTGAATAGACACTACAATTAACCATAAAAAGGCAGAAATATGACTTTATACCAGGGGTCTCCAACCTATAGCTGCTTCTACAGCTACCGGTAGCTCGCGGCCCCATTTTGAGAAGCTCGCGAAGGGATTTCCAAAACATTGGCAGTGTCAGCCACACTCTGTTATGACACCGTGACCTGCAGCCATGCTCGTGCAGCAGCATGAGCACTGGAAAGAAACAAAAGAAATACAGTTTGTATGAAGAGGGAGTGTCTAATCTATAGATCCAGCTGGCTGTGGGTAAGCGAGGCCATACAGCGGTGTAGTCTATGATTTTTGTATTATTTAACTGATGCTGTTAATCCCCTCGCCACACTCTAGTGCTTTTGTTCCATGTAGAGCTGCACAAACTTCTCCTCTTTCCCTGCAGTCACTTCTCTGGGCGCTTCTTTGAGGTGTCATCTCTCCTCTTTACCATGTGGTGCAGGCAGCAGGCAGTGGGCTTGGTTAGGTTTAGAATCAAACTCGGAAAAAACAGATGCACAGGTGGATCCGGACCACTGGAAAATGACAGCCACAAAGCCTTGTTATGCCGGTGCCAAGCTACAAAATGTATTTTATTTTATGTTAATCTGCCTCATATTCAAGGAGAAAGATGCAAAAGAATGGAAGTGCAAACTGACGCGAACGCAGCGACACAGAAGCGCATGCGGCGAAGTCAAACTTGTTCTTGCAAAAGTCAAATGTTATGAATTTACCTACAACATAAAACATATGTTTAGCGGTCCTGAGTGTTACCTGGAGCCTCTCTGTTCACAGGAAGGAGAGAAAAGAGGTGAAGATGTGAAGGGCCAGGGGCTGTGCAGAGAAACAGCGGGGAGGGGGGGGTGATTTTATTGGACTAAAAATAGATAGTTGAAGATGGAAAGGCGCTACATAAATACACTGTAATACTATAGTAGTTTGTATTATATATTGAGATGGATGTTCAGACGACATAAATTACAGCCAAAATAAGCAATAACATATTTCGGAACATGAGTAGCTCTCGGTTAGTTTTTTTTCTGGTGAAAGTAGCTCATGGAGGCAAAAGGACTCGTATAGACCTTCTTCCCTCTCACTCGCCTCTGTGTGGACAATCCATTGTGCTGGCTCATGCTCCAATCCAATCCTTTTCTTCTAGCAAATCTTCAATTACAGTTGCATTATATGCAATTATAGTAAGTCTAATTAACGAGCCCTCCCCTGATCCGTTTCCTGACTGAGTCACCCCTCAGTATCATGGACTTGAGACAATGGGCTGTGCTGCAGTGGAGAACAAGGCCCCACTGTGGACAGGCTGCTGCCCTATTCACCTGGCCTAATTACCCTCACTCTGCAGGGGCCGGGTTCCAGGGAAAGGCCCTGGCAATGGAGGGGGCCCACAGTGAACTCAAATTTCCGTACTGGTTAAAAGCAATGAGAAAAGTTATGATGGCAGTCTTTATTACGTAACGAAATAATGTTTATGGTAGAAACACATACAAACTACAACTACTACTACTACTACAACTACAACAACTACTACGTCTACAACTACAACTACAACTACTGCAGCAGCAGCAGCAGCAACAACCACAACAACAACTACTACTACAACTACTACTTCTACTGCTACTACTACAACAACTACTACTACTACTACACCTACTGCTACAACTACAACAACTACAACTACTACGTCTACAACTACAGCAGCAGCAACAACCACAATAACAACTACTACTACTACTACTACTACTACTACTACTACTGCTACAACTACTACTACTACTACTACTACTACTACTACTGCTACAACTACTACTACTACTACTACTACTACTACTACTACTACTACTACTACTACTACTACTACTGCTACAACTACTACTACTACTACTACTACTACTACTACTACTACTGCTACTACTGCTACAACTACAACAACCACAACTACTACTACTACTACTACTACTGCTACAACTACTACTACTACTACTACTA
This sequence comes from Eucyclogobius newberryi, assembly GCF_026437365.1. Classification (NCBI taxonomy): domain Eukaryota; kingdom Metazoa; phylum Chordata; class Actinopteri; order Gobiiformes; family Gobiidae; genus Eucyclogobius; species Eucyclogobius newberryi. The sequence goes on along the minus strand of NW_027316532.1, from coordinate 28,166,688 downwards.
CTACTACTGCTGCTACTACTGCTACAACTACTACTACTACTACTACTACTACTGCTACAACTACAACTAGAACTACTACTACTACCACTACTACTACTACTACTACTACAACTACAACTACAACTACAACAACTACTGCTACAACAACAACTACTGCTACCACTACTACTACTACTACTACTGCTACTACTGCTACAACTACAACTACTACGTCTACAACTACAACTACAGCAGCAGCAGCAGCAGCAGCAACAACCACAACAACAACAACTACACCTACTGCTACAACTACAACTACTACTACTACTACAACTACAGCAGCAGCAGCAGCAACAACCACAACAACAACTACTACTACTACTACTGCTACAACAACTACTGCTACTGCTACTACTACTACTGCTACAACAACTACTGCTACTGCTACTACTACTACTGCTACAACAACTACTGCTACTACTGCTACTACTACTACTACTACTGCTATACTAGTACTACTACTACTACTACTACTACTACTACTACTACTACTACTACTACTACTACTACTACTACTACTACTACTACTACTACTACTACTACTACTGCTACTACTACGTAATTTCTATCACCAACCATTTTCCATTTAGTACTGCTTCTATCATTGTTGTTCTTTTGTTCAATGAAGAAGAAGAATCGAAGGTGGATTATGTATTTTTTCTGGTAGAGGGTCCTCCACCAGCTCAAGTTTCAAGGTAAAAAAAGAAAAAAAAAATAGGTTTATTGCCTCACTGTGGAACCTTCCAGGTTGAACAATGACATATCTATGAGGACAAGAAGGTGGCAGAAACTCTCACCAGAAAAGTGCACCTTATAATGTATTTTAGTAGGTGCTATCAGTACTGTAATAATAGTCTTACTGGTGCCACATTGGGGCTATTCCATTAAAGTCGCTTAACAAGTCCAGGCTTATCCTGAAATCCTTCCATCTCCCGCCAAAGCTTCAAATTGTTCCATGAAAGAAATAAGTCTGGGTCTGACCAACGGTAATTCAGGCCTGAGGGTTGAAGTGCGTTTGGTGCGCGCTCTCTGTGAATCTGAGGCCAGATCAATGGAGCAACGAAACCACAGAGAATGAGCTAAAAAAAGTAATCAGTCGCAATGTTTTTTAATTATCTGACTGAACAAGAGGAGCCAGAGAACGCACAGATTATAGTTTGATTTGTAGCACGGACGTTTTTAGTTTATTCAGATCAGAAGAGAAAGAGGTAAGACATGGCTGCTCACCCCTCTGAGCACCCCTCTGAGCACCCCTCTGAGCACCCCTCTGAGCACCCCTCTGAGCACCCCTCTGAGCACCCCTCTGAGCACCCCTCTGAGCACCCCTCTGAGCACCCCTCTGAGCACCCCTCTGCGGTCAGAGAGAGGAGGTTTGCAGCATATTTAGTTCAAAGTTAAGTATAAAGTTTCCTGACACTTTTCTTGAGGTTTAGTATCCTTAAAGTTTGGGTCCGCTGAGCATAAAAGTAAAACTTTTTGTATGTAACGAGAATTGACCAATCAACGTGCTTATGTGGAGGCCGTTCAACGAGAAGTGAGAGATGAGGGAGAGAAGAGAGTGAGGCAGTGCTAAAGGAGCATCCATATTTTATATTAAGAACGTATGGTAAAAAATGTAGGAAGAGATTATTTTATGAAAATAATGTAGGATATTGGCTCTTATAAGATTTGTGCAGCATCCCCAGACTTGTATTTCCAGTGCGTAGAAGCACACAGCTTATAATACAAGTCTCAGGTGCCATGCAAAGAAAAAGTCACTTTTTAACTGTAAGACATTTAGTCCATGAGTGAGAGTGCACGAGCTATAACTTTGGATCAAAGTGTTTATTTTGATGTTGTAAGAGACAAAGCTAAAATAATCTTCAGAATTAACATAGTCCTGACCAGGTTTATACCCGAGTGCTTGTTACTACGGCAGCTCAGGGTAAACTATGGTTAACAACGTAGGTGGAACAGAACTAAGGGTTTGATGAGCCTGGATTAACCAAACAAACCAGGCTTTGGTTTAATCTGGCTTCATGGAATACCCTCAATAAGCCTTTTCACAAAACCGAGCGGCTAGTTCCGGTTGCCTTAAAAATGCGGAGCTCCACTTCCTGCTCTATTCTTTCATTATGGGGAATTAACCGAGTCTCTCAAATAAATCGATAATGAATTAACAAAAAGCGGAGAGCGAGTTACAGTGATAATCACAGGAAACATGTTAAGACCTTTACGTACCATGTAAATACTTCACCTGGAAGTGCTTTTGTCTCTAGGATAATGCTAACATACAACACATGTAAACATTATTGTTAAAATAACACCACAAACAACAAATACACTCGACTTTGCATGATTTGTATTTTTATCAAGTTTGTCTATTGTACATTTCAGTTAATGTATATTAGCCTTTAGCTTTGAGACAAAAACACTTGTATGTAAGTCTGAACACGTTACCAGAGAGTATCCATCTGTAACTCGCTCTCTGCTGTGACATCTTTTTTTATTTAGATTTTTTATATTTGCGCAAGACTCAACTAATTCCCATAGAGAATGAATTTAAAAACTAGATTTTTATACATCTGCACTTTTTCGGCAACATGAACTAGCTGAACCTATCATGTCCCCCACCAATCTCTCCTCTATGTTGTAATTTTTAATTTTGCGTTTATTCATAATAAACTTTACACATTAGACATTGCTTCAGATGACCTTCTTTTGCCGCAGATCTCGTGTGGTGCAGCACAGCTTTCAGTACGTATTTTTCATTAATTGTGATATATATTCTTAGACAGTCAAGTAGATACCATAACTCTTAAGCGACTACTGCCTGCGTTTTACTTTTGTCAACAGATGCAAGGAAAACTCCGCAGCAGACTAACTCACAGAAAACCAGCCTCTAGACAGAGACAACACTATGACAACCAAGGACTTGCTCTTTCAAAATGTGCCAGACAGTTTTGCAGCCATGAAAGCCACAAGTGATTTCAACTTTCCCATTATGCTTCACCAATAATGTAGGGACTTAGACATTCACAGTGAAGCAACAATGGCAAGGAAAAATGAAGCGTTTTTTTATACATCAATTGCCTCGTTCAAACCATCTCAGTCTTTTAAACTCTTCCTGAAAACGGTGGAAATCATTGTTGCTCTGGTGCTTTTTGACCTTTAAAAACTTGGTCATTTTCCCACATAATTAAATTTACGTGGCAGTTATTAAGTACAGTGAAATCTTTTGAATGACCCAAGTGGCCCCCGGGGTTATTAGAGGTCCAGATTAGGGCATTAAAGAGGGGTACGTAAAGTTCAACAAAGCTTCTTTCTTCACTCTTCCTCCTGATCCTATCACTCCATTCCTTGGCCGGAGAGATGAAAGACCTGCCTGTAATTGGAGAGTAGGAAGCAAGTGGAAGTAATGAGAAAGTGAAAAAATTGACGTAGGTTGGAGGGTTCTTGAGAAGAAGGTAGAAGGAGAGTAAAGAAGGAAAATAGCTTTGATTTCCTTAAATTAAGTGAAAGAAAAACAGTCGGGCCCTCCCCTTGTTCCGTCAGAGTGGAGTTTGAGTGACAATGCAACTACGTAGGGCCCTTGGCTGTAATAACTTCTCCTTTGTGAGCAGGAGCAGGAGAGCAGAGGTGCTTTGTGTCAGAGGCTGGGGGGGGGGGCAAGTCCAAGGATCAGGTCTGACTTATGACTGGCTTTTGTCCAGCACAAGCACCAGAGGAACCCAGTCCATCTCTGCTGTGAGACAGAAGAAACTCCACACAACATGCAGCAGCCACCGGTGAAAGAATGACAGGAATGAGCTTCCACTTAACAACTGAGAGAATTTCAATGTTGTTTACATACTGACTTAGAGGTTCAACAGTCCAGGCAGTTATTTTATGAACTGAGTTGTTTGTGAGGAGGTAAAACATGTACCAAGTGTGGTATCAAATATGTTCTTATGCAAAAGATTGAAAGCAGTGAATGTACACAAACATCAAAGTGTTAATCATAAACTGCAACCCCATTGTGTATGCCTGTTACTTTTCCCATCGGCATTGCTGCATCTCGCTGTATATTTTTATTAATTCTGGGTGAATTTTGCCCAAGGCTCTTGGGAGAAAAGTACTAAAGCTCCTGTTGATTCCAGGGAATAAATTACTTAATTGATTACAAAAATATTCATTTTTCACTAGAAGAAAAATATACATATTTTATTGCTTATACTTATTATTGGTGCGTAAAATAAAGTATAATATGCAACCTTTGGTCCACTCTACCCTAAATGTAAGTAAAATGAAATACATTGTTTGTATAATTTACCTCACCACTTCCAGCATCCATTGTTTATTCATACTTATTTATTATTAAACCTATAAATTCTGCTGTATTATCCTTACCCCCAATAAATGTGGTTTAGTGCAGTGGCCCGTAAACTGGTGACCCTCTGAATGAGGAGCAGCAAGAGGACCAGGCTTAGACACATCGGCACATGTCTAACATTATTCCGCAGTGTTCCTCCATGTTTTCCATCGTTGAACTCTGTGACTTGGCTACCTCCCAAAAACCTGTAGCTTGAGTCGTTTTGGGAAGAAAAGATAAGAATCTAAAGCCATTTGGGGTGCTAGATACATTTAACTGCTCATGAGTTATTGTCCTCAGAGCTAAATGGCCAAACAGTGGATTATTATGCCTGGAAGATTTACTCCTGTCTCCTGCTCCAGCTCCCATACAGACAAATGTATTCCATTATCCAGTTGGAATTCTGAAGGAGACTTATCTCCACCTGAAATCTGCAAAGCAGGGCTCTCCCATTCCCCTCACACGGATTTCATAAACTGGAGCAATAAAAGAGTTCTTAACCCCACCTCGCTGAACCAAGTGCTACACCTGGTCACAGTTGGGGCCAAATATTTTAAAGAGTTCTTCAAAGGAAAGTGAAGTGTCAACGTACACCAGGCCTAGATACTGGAGAGGGAAGAAAAGCAGATGGGAAAATATTGGTTTTGTCTTAGAAACCCATCATTAAAAATACTGCAAATAGCTATAATATCAATGACAAAAGCAGTGTATGATTATATAGCCTTTTAACTGATATTTATATTTCAAAAGCTGGGGTACCCGACTGTGTTCTGATAAATTAGTAAATGTTGTGTTTTTTCCCCATATTGAAAAAGCATCTGTTTCAAATCATGATCCGACATTTGTATTGAAGCTTGGTTATTGAGGCCAATAACCAATATTTACTGTTACCAACATTAAGACACACATTTGAGTTAAATTATGGTAAAGTTCACAAATAAACTTTCCACTTTTGTATAATTAATAACAAAATATATTTATCTGAGAGACAATTTTGTAAATACAGACATATATTTTGGGTAATGTTTCTTCTATTTTGATTTTTACAAATGTTTTACTAGAGTATGTTCAAAAAGACACTGAGGACAAACTAATGACAGATGACACACACAGACTGGGAAAAACGTAGAAAAATATTAGCGCCAAATATCAACAACATTTTCAATCGGACCAATACCGATATCTGGGAAAACCCTCCATTATCACAGATATAACCGATATACCATCCTAATGTGAGAATGAATGACTGGTCGTGTAATTCCTCATCCGTCCAGGAGAGTTCCATCGAAGAATTGAACCGCAATAATTGACACAGTTTTTATAGTCTGCCCCACACCGCACAGCACGTCACGTCTCCATGCCTTTTCTTCACATTCTTTGATGTTTTTAGGCTGAAACGTAATTATATCTACACTAGTCTCCAATCAAGTGGCGGTATGGCAAAGTTATATGGAAAAACACAGAGTGAAGAGCACGGCAGGTGTTCTCTCCGGGGCCGATCCTGAAATAAGCATGGAAATGAATATTTGAAATGCATTCATAAGCCAGCGTGCAGAAAGGGGAGAGGAGAGAAGGTTCGGAGCATCTTAGGAACTGAGGTAATTATTCTCCGACTCCTCCACCTGTGACAAGTGCCTTCAAAGAAAGGGGAGTTTCAAAGGGAGTAGCGGAACACTGAAAAGCAGAAGGGTGGGCGGTGTGCTGCTACCCGGAAAGCAATTGGTCCGAGCCCTCTTGTACCACGCTCGCCGACTCCCACAGCACTTTAAGCTCCTATTCTGTACGGACTATTTAAAGGAAGTGACAGTCGGTTGGCCTGTTTGTGCACCAGAGGCTGAATTCTGAAAAGGCTGGGAAGTCTGAAGAATGTAAACAAAAGCAAATACAGAGAGTTATAAAGCTTTGGAAAAAGTTTTAATAATATGACTTGAACAGCAGCATGGGAGCAACAGAAATGAGGAGAAAGTTGAGATGAAGTTGATAAACATAGTGCCTAAAAAAACAGAGGTTAAAGCTAATCTCACAGGAACAAGAGGTTTGATTTCTGGGCCAGACAAGACCTTTATGATATAGAGATTTGCATGTTCTTCTCATGTTTGTATAAGTTTCCTCCATGTGTGTTTCTGTGCTCAAGACCATTTAATCTGCACCATTTTGTTGTAGAATTTATACTTACTGACCTTTACTTTAACTACTTTTGACCCGTTTTAAATGCAACAACATGCACCTGAAGACCCCTTGTTAAGCCAAGATTTGACTTCATGAAATTCTACAGTAAAAGAAAATCTGAATTAGGCCTATTTATATGATAGTTTAATATATGATAATTTAAGACGTTAGATGATCCGATAATGAACGATGAATCAAACTATGACAGGTCACACCTTAGTGTAGTAACGGATACTCCTGACTGTAAACAACTAGACCGCATTAGTTTCAGTTCGAGGGATCAACAATCTTTTTGTTAGGGCCGCACCTGACAACAGAGCAGAAATATTTGATGTTAATGCAAGAGGCTTTGTACTAAGGAAACCCGCTCAGACGTTGGAAGAGTAACGGCGAACATGCAGTCTCTCTATACACATTATTATTACTTCCTCTGTAACTTAGTCAGAGCCACCTATTGTACATACATTATTAACAGGCTTAGTCCCTTTATCTGCTATTTATTTTCTCTGCATCACACAACCAAAGTCATAGCCACATATAGTACTTTTTTCTTGTGTATATAAGTTTGCTCAGTCTGTGTTAGATGTAACTCTACTTTTAATAGGTATTCAGGCCGCTGTTAATTTATTCCTTGGTTTACGGATTTTCATATGAAATATATTGAACAGGCGGACGAAATATAAATATAATTTCAGTTACGAAAAATTGCTTCACGCGCTCCTATCTTTTGACTTAATACCGCTTTTATATATGCTAATTTTGCGTTGTCGGCAGTACTTTATAAAAAAAAAAGGGTAATAATTTATTTTATTTATATTGTAGACATCAATAATGTGCGGCGGATCCTTAAACCAAGTAATAAAATAACCACGGCCCTATCTTGTTTTTTATTGCATGTCTCAACCGGGAATTTCCCAATTGTTACACAAACACATTCTCTTATCTAGTTATTAAAATTATTTAGGTCGCATTTGTCATAAGTCTTTTTTCATATTACCAAATGCCTTTCCTTCACAACTCTCTTTCGAAACTTCAACCTGAATACCTTTTCTAATTTAAAACATTCCATTCTCCACTTTTACCATCAATAGCGGCACTTCCATGTCACTCTCCGATTCAGGATGCATCTCACTTAGGATGGAAATTAAAAGCAAATTGTGCCGAGCGCCAGCCCCGGCGTCTCCCTGCGCCTATCTCTGTAAGTTGAATTCTATACGCGCCCTCCACTCTCTTGTTTTTAACAAGCTCAGCAACCTTGGCCCAGGGTTTTGTGCATGACTGCGCACGGGCTGAATAAGACAGAACGCCACGATGAGGAAAGTGGAGGAGTAAGGTGAAAAGCAGCAAACACCAATCAGTCTAAAGGCGGAGAGGCCAGAGACGGAGCACATCTATTTGGCCCAGAGGTTACAGATCAATAATGCTCTGTCCAGTGGGCTCTATGAGATGATAGCTCAAAAAGGACAGGGGATGTGAAGGGAGGCGGTTCAGAGAGAGTTACGGTGAAGATGAATGCGTTTTATTGACTAAAAGAACCGTGGGCTCAAGATGAGAAGAGGCGTAATATTAAGACCACGCGCGACTGAGATGAGATGCGTTTTTACTCACCAATACAGTCTCACACGCTAAGAATTCAAGGTGAGACACTATAGGCCAGTATGCTCTCTCAAAAGACTGTATAAAAAGCTTTCATTTGGAAGCAACATTGTCCTATCTGCTTCTAAAGATGTTTTACAATTTCATTCAACCCACCAATTACATTCATAGATTTATATAGGACCTTGTCATTTCCGAGGCTATCTGGTATTTTTCTCCCATAGAGACCAGCTAAGTATTATCTACACACACCAAACTTTATAATGTTGTACTTTTCGACAAATTGTACAGAAGGATTTGTTGATATCTCATTTTAAATCACTTTTTAACTCCAAGAAATTAGGTAATAATTAAATTTTTCATTGAATTTTAATGGATTTTTATGAATTTTCAAATACAAACAATTTTTCAAACTCCCCACGTTTTTTGCATCACATATGTCAACGAATTGAAGCAAGACATTTAAACCCGGCTGTGTCCACGTTTACATTTTGGCTTTCATTATGAAAACATTACATGATGAAAACTGGTAAAAAGTGTTTTTCTTACAGTTATGTCAGTAAACGACACGCAAAGTTTGAAATCTATACCTCTAAATTTAAGATTTGTTCCTATCCACCTGAAAAACGGCCCTGTTGGTATATTTCATCCAAAAAAATCATGACTGTAAGCTCTTTATTTATGGAGCTATTAACATGATTTTTATTCAGATTGTTAATGTCTGTCTTGCCCAACGACACAATGTTCAAATAAGCAAATAATAATAATAATAAAGCCACAGACCCAACCGTTAGTGGGTGACTCACTTAACCTTCTGCACCATTGTTACTTCACCACAATCAGGGCATAATTTGTTATTCATTTCACCTGTCAGTGGTCATGAAGTTATGGCCACTCTTTCAGATTTGCGTTGCCTTGAAATCTAATTTCTACATTTACATATAATATCTTTGCCATCTGCTCACTGGCTCCAATTTTCTCCAGTTCTACCCCATCTGTTAGACTTCAAAAGAGTGCAGCAAATATGAAAAGTCTTGATGATTAAGAATTATATTACCCATAAATTTAATCAGAAGACCTAATGTGGAAAAAAAAAAAATCTATTATGTGCAATGCAACGAGGGGGGTGTTTTTCTTTCATTAATAGAAATGCTGAGGCTTACAATAAGTGGAGTGGATTGGCTTTAATCTGAAACAGTAACCAGCGTGTTCCTAATTGCATTTAGGCCCAGTCTGCGCTCTGCTCCCGACTGTCTGTGCTGTGCCAGAGGAGCCCCGCAAATAGTGCCATGGAACCATTACAAGGACAATTACATTAGAATGCATTTGCCTCTGACATATGGGCCATTCCAAACACTAAAATACACAAGGGCCATTTTCAGGCGCAAATAAGAAAAGCAGATTAAGAAGCAAGACGATATTTGGAAAGCCGACTCGCGCAAACAAAAGCGCTTTTTTTAGCCTGCGGTTTGTTTCCAGTGTTGCATCATTTACAATACAAATCTGTTGCCTTGTAATCGAAATGTTACTATAAATAAAAATGGAAGCTTTGTGTAAGATGACAGCAATTCATGTGTGAGACGGACAGCCAAACCGTGCAACGTCTATTTCAAGTCTCCCATATTCCTCTCGCTTTCTTCCATGAACTTTTAGATGACTTAAATGTGGGAATTGGTGTCTTCCTTAAAAATATATATATTGTATACCTGTAACTGCTTTGATCCATGACTAAACGCACAATTAAGAAAGTTAAAAGAATGAAATACTTCCATCTGTGTACGCTCATTGGTATCACATCCTACACTGTATTGAAAAGGAGGCTTTATAATTACTCTGCAGGGATGTTGTGTTGCATATACAGTTTAATCATAATAGTGGAAGACTATATTAACCCCACTGGTCTCGCTTTGAACGACACCTTCAGAGCGCACATACAAAGCAGATGAAAAAGTCTCTCTTCTCGGAAAGAACCTTAATGAACCCCTGAAAGCCGCCAGAATCGCTGATGTGCTTTGAACTGCACTCCGCTCCCCTGTGCCAGGAACTGCTCACCGAGACCCAAGAACAACCAAAGAAACTAGCACACAACGGCCGACCGGAGTGTGGCATGAGACAGGACAGGCGGAGAAAGCAGGAAGAAAGGCGAGAGGAGAGAGATGTAGAGGAGAAGAGGAGAAGAGCTGGGTCTGCAGGGCGCTGTGCAGAGCCAACAGCAGCAGCAACAGAAGGACGGGACTTTGTTCTGCTTTTCTTCTGCCTGTGCTGCTGGAGCAAACATGGCTCCTGTCTTTGCTAAAAGGCTCTGCCCATGTCGATGCGTTGAGATGCGAGAACCGAATGAAGACGTGCTAAAGATGACACTTACTGTATCTACAAAAATAGTATGTTTGTCGTTGTTGGAATTGGTCCAATGAGTACATGTGTGATTGACAAGACTGGCAATACATTTATTTAAATTCCATTCTATTGACACTGTGAAATCATACTCTTCCAATTAAAATGTTCCAATATCAGAGGAAAATAATGCATATTTTGGCACTTTGTAAATATATTATGTTTCAAATGAAATATCTAAAGCATTTCAGACTTCAGAAAAGACCAGAAAAAGGATAAAAGACACAAAAGGGAAACATATGCTTAAATGTTAAGCAAGCTCAAAATACCTCAGAAGAACTATTCACCTTATTCCGGAAGCCCGTCTGAGCCACGCCATACGACATAATCCTTCTTCCGGTCGTATTAGTTAACATATGGCTGCCGACCTTGAGAGAAAATAAGTCCTACACAGACTAAAAAGCCGTTTTCGAGCCGCCCAGGGAATCGGTGCATTGCTGACTTATTGATCACATGAACATTGGACATTTTACACAAATCAATCTACTTTAAGCATGTTTTAGCGGCGAGACTTTTCCCTCTGCAGTGGCGAACATGTGGAAAAAGAGGGAAAAGTGGGCGGGGCAGAAAAAGGTTAATAGCCTGTAACGTGTGAATCGTTTTGCCCTTGTGGCTGGAGTTGGTATAATAATAATACTTTTAAATTCATTTCATTGCAATATTGATTATAAATTGACTATAACATTAGACTTAAACCACTGTCCGGTCCTTTTCCAGTATTCAGTGTACAAACGGTGATCGCACATCTGCAGCAGCCCAGACAGACTCATACAGTGGATGGCACGCTTCATCCCCGAACAGCAGGCAGGTGTATCAATTAAAGTTCATCTCTGTCCATTAGTCTGATTGGTTCAGTGGCAGTGATTATGTCGTGATTGGGAATCATAACATTGGCAACAACTGCTTTCCCTGGACACTCAGCGCCAACCGACCATTCAATCCTAATTATATCCACCATATTAGGGGATTAGTAGACAGCCTGACCCTGCCGTGGAACAGAGCCAAGATGCGGCCTGGGCCAGTTGCAAGGCAGGTGTTCGATCTCCCACCACTGTCCCGCACCGCCACGAAGCCCCCCGCACCACTTTTACACATGTACAGAGGCAGCACAGCGTTCACTCATTAATGATACATGGCACAAGGGCACCAGTGCACACCGGGGCGGACAGATGTAACGTGATGGGATTTCTGCAAGTGTAAAAGTGAAAATGGAAGAAATCTGTGTGGAAAAATTCAATGTTTTACCCAATCTTCAACTTCATACTCTTCTGTAACTGAATTATGACAAATGAACTCGCGCTTGCTCAATAACGTTTCTCTATTCTCACAAGAACATATACAATCAAAAATGAATAAATACAGTGATTTATTGATGATTTAACTAGTAAAAAGTATCACAGACACTAAAAATACTATATCAGTGCAAATGGAAACCTATAAAATGTTAGTTGGAGAGTGATAACTATTACTACATAAAAGGTATGCCGAATGATGTTTATTTAAAGATTGCATTTGTGTTAAGTAAAGTGCTATTGTTTTTTTTTTCTGCTTCCGAATGGCAGTAGTCGTGGCTGGAGTTGGAATCTGGCATTGACAGTTTGCTGCATGTCCTCCCCCCGTCTCAACCCCATTTCACAATGCTGTCCAATAAAGCCCACAGGCCAAAAAATCTTTGATGCAAAAAAACAAAAAAACTAAAGAAAAGCAACAACGCCACCTGGGAGTTGGCCCAGGACCAGCGAAATGTAAAGCTCGTTGGTGCTAATCAGAAGCATGACTCAAAATATAGCAAACATATACAATTGATGTAGTATATGTTTTATTCTGTTAAATCTACTGTCACTTAGTTGCGAAGTTTGTTCTTGTGACAGTTCATTCTAATTTACGGAAACAGTTCCACATGTCAACAAGGCAGTGCAAGACAGTGACAGTGACAGTGCATCCAGTCTACAAAGTAAAAACTAATCAACACTAAATATACAGCGGGACAATTGACAAAAGTGTGGCTCTTGAGAATTAGACCTTAAATATGTAAATGATCTCATTTTATTGAATCACAGAATCGAGTTACTGGCTTCCCACTGGTTGGAGTGTGGTTTGACATATACTGATGTTTGAGCAGCTGGCGTCCTTCCATATGTTATTCTATCTCTCATACTGTCATTTCACACGTCATATGTCCAGCTCCTTTTCCCACACACCCAGCATGGCCTGAGGAATGTGACCCACAGCCCTACTGGTGTACGACTTATCAATATTCTGACAAGTCCATCATGCTATCAGTGCTCAGGCTTATGGGAGATTCGCTCTTCCTATATTAAGAAGAGGAAGTGTGTTGTGTCAGTTTTATTCTCTTGGAGAACTGCAGTGATGAGCCTTGACTCTGCACAAAGTCAAGTAATTAAGTGTCTGATTAATTAGGCGACGATCCATTTTTCTTTTCCATAGCACCGCAAACAATGCAGGAAGATTCCCCTCGTGAAATGCAGCATGGGAAAATAGCATAAAGAATAGATGACTGCGTGCCAGGGAGAAAATATAAGGTTTACAGAGACTTTGTTCACTATTAATAGTCTGCTTTTTCTTAACAGGGCTTAATGAACAGATGTTTACCTACTAGTTTCAAATAAATCTCTTGATGAAACTATAGTTTATTACTAGATATTATTTCCTTTATTTTCTTTGGAAAAAACAACATTATCCTATGTATTTAAAAAATCAGTTTTAATTAACACAAGGCATCAAGCCATATGAAACAGAATAACAGCAATTAATAATAAGTATTTATTTATTTATTTGGCATTTCACTTTAGTTTACTTGGTTTACTATGAAGTATGATCAGAATTAAGTTTGTAAAACATGTAATTCTGAGGGATTATCCACACGTCCATCTCTAAAAACATTTAAGATGCTGCCCCAAACATGGTCTTCTTTCCTTCAACAGTTCCGTTGTGACAGCAGAGGCCTTTAGATTAGAAGAGACAGTGAATGCAGTGAAGCATCACAGGGATAGGAAGCTTTTGGTTGGGCATAAATTCCAGTCTGGATCCACAAAGCAGTGTCCATGACAGACATGCAGTGTTTGGTAAACGCTCACGCTGAGCCGATGTGCTCGATGTGGGCTGGCTGATGACCAACACTCTGACTGCTCCGCCTGCACCCTGACACCAGTAACTTTAGAAACACCAGGGGTGAAGCCGGCTCTTCGAGCCAAAATGGCTGACATGTCAAAGAGGCCAGATGCCTTTGTATAAAGGAGGGCATTGCTCCACAGCGTCTGGTTTATTCACAAAGTGGGCACACAGCAGGAGGGGAACATGGAGGCAGCCAAGCTCCCAGGTGACAGGCGGCTGGGACAATATCCCAGCGCTGTCTTCATGAAAGGCTTGGGCCTGCGTCTGTGGCTGCTGCCAGGACATGAATGTAATTAGAACACAGTTGAAAGGTCAGGACTGGACTTTCAAGTGTCAGAGAACGCTGTGCGACATTAATGTACTATTGATAAGTGACTGACTGAGGCCCTCCTCTTCCATACACCATCAGATCAGAGGCTGTTTGTGGATGATTATTATACAACCAGTGTGAATATAATCAACTACTATTTCAATTCAATTCATTTTTGTAACGCCCAAAATCACAACAGCGGTTGTCTCGGAGGGCGACAGTGAAAAACGGATTAAACAATGTCTATAGGGACGTGGGGACGAGGGGATGTCCCAGGGTCCCCTGTCCTTAGACCCTCCTTCTCAGCCAGGAAAAACTACAAAAAACCTCCTTGGGAAAAAGTAGAAACCTGGAGGGGTTCCACAGTGAAGGAGATCCAACTCCCTCAGACGGACAGGCTTAGTGGAGCTGGAACCACTCAGGAGGAGAACCAGTTCTTCAGGAGGAGAACCAGTTCTTCAGGAGGAGAACCAGTTCTTCAGGAGGAGAACCAGTTCTTCAGGAACGTACTCACTGATTTCTATTGATTGCTCATACGGTAAAGATGACAGACAATATTGTTTCATTTTCTCTCTGAAATGCCCCGTTGACAGGTCAGCTGTTAGACTTGCATTTTTTAGCTGTTTTATATGATATGAAGAATCATTAAGTTGAGGTCTTATTGTGGATGAATAATAATAATGGTTAACTAAAAACATGTCATAGCACCATTGACATGTGACAGAGCACACAAACATGGTTGAACACTACTCACACAACACCCACTGATATTCAACATACAGTGGTTTGGGATTGTGCCGTGGCGGCCGCTCTGTGGAGCTTATGGTTACTCCTCATGTCTTTGCATGTGATTTCTTTGACTTCCTGTGGCTATATTGAATTATGTCTCTGTCAGGTCCCTAAGCCCCCTATATTTCCTCCACTGTGCAGTAGCCCTGAATCGGTATCAAATTCTCCCCATGCTGGCACTTTGAGCATCCCCTGGCCCCTCAGATCTTTATCCCAGCATCCTCTTCTCTGGCCTGGGAACAATACTGGATTCATGTGAGGGTAGGTTTTGGAGGATTTGATCACAAATAACACATGGAGATCAGCAACAGCCCAAACTCACTATCAGGCAATGAAAGGAAGAGTCTGGGTCTAAAAGTCATAATCAATCAATATCATTGCATTGCCTGTATATTGTGTCTTAAGATTATAGCTTCTGGTAGTTAAAGGAGGGACGCAAAATCGACCTTTATGAGATTTTAACCATTTTAACCACCTCTGCATGCTTACAGTTAGGGGCTATAAAGGGTCGTACACACATTTCCGTCAAAATTAACCTTTTCTTTGACTTGTTTCTAGTATGCCAACCTGTAAAATGCAACCTCCATAGTTGCCTCGTGTAATTTAACTCCCCCCCGTAGTTTAGTTTTAATTACCCTTATGTCTTATTAGCTCACTAAATAAGTATGTAGCCCTTTAAGCATGTGCCCTGAGATAATGGATTTTGAATTGCATTGCCGATCTGATGGACTATAGACAGTGTTCAATGGTGGGAGACTGAATGACGATAGAGATCTCAGCCTTCGCGTTTCTCTATGGACTCCTGTCTGAAACGTCAATGGTGAAGTAGCAGGGAAATACGCCCGGATTGCTCAATTTTCTCAAATGAGGCAATTAGGAGGCACAGGCTTGAATGGAGATCGGGCTCTGCTGCACTGTGCCACAAGGAACTGGGTGTTATAGTTGGAGTTAGAGGCAAGGAGCACTTTGCACCACCATTGATTTCTTTGTGCCCCATAGCACCATGATATCCAGCAGAAAAATTGATCAGACGCCAGGAGCCACCTTTGATATCGATAAAGACAAACTGGGGACCCCAAAATACTATGAAATGGCTTGGGATCAGGTCTGGAGCTGTATAACAATCCCGAAGTCGATGTGGACTATTGCCCACGAGGGAGCGGGCTGGAGAGTCCTTCAGTCCAGGGAGGAATATACTTTTACTGCAAGGTCAGCCTCTCAAGTGCAGGCTAACAGTGAACAAATAATCAAAGCAGCAACATCAAGTGCTGTCCCTGATGAAAGAACTTGTCTAATGTCGGTGCTGACAAGTTGGATGACCAGGGATGTTGGCCATCACATTGACGCTGCTAATTAGCAGAGGGCATATTTAAAACTTTTCAGAAACAAAGTGTGGCGGAAATCTTCAAAAAGCTAGATACCGTTGTTGAATAAAGCAAGGAGTATTCTAGCACCATGATTTTTATACGAACATTAAATAAATTATTGTAGGTTGCACGTCTATTGTCTATAATAGATGACGGGTCTTTGAATACTAATATATATATATATATATATATATATATATATATATATATATATATATATATATATATATATATATACATATTTTATATATAGCAAAGTTAAATATGAATTTTATTGACATTAGACAAATCATATTCATGTAAATACAGTTACAGTTATTCATTCATTATCTTTTGTACTTGCACACACAATATTGTAACTGGGAGAAAAGGATTTGATGCCTGTCTTGTTGAACGCCAATAAATTCCAATTTCTAAACGATTCTTCCGTGAGTATTTTAGTAGAAACCTACCTGACTTTCTGAGATAAAAGCACATCACAAAGATAGAACGAACTTGTCTTATCACTGCAACACAGCATCAGAGAAGCACCTGATTGCAGCCGTCGTCTCCAAGGTTCAAATCCACCAATGTAACCATGGCAACGTACAGTTGCTGCTTTCCCAAATCTGCTGTAAATCCAATATTTAGATACAGTTCCTCTGGTGTCATGTTGGTAAAGCATGTTCAGAGGCCTGTAGCACCCACAGTACAGTTGAACTTCAGTTGGTCAAAGTTAACGTCAGGAGTCGATACTTCCTGCTGTGCACGGCTCAGGTTCAGAGAACAATGAGCTGAGCTTGGCATCAAACATCACTTCATTCTTCCTATTGTAGCCATAGTTACCATGGGGAAAACTGACAGAAAGAAAGCTGCCAATCTGCGCCGTCGGTGACCACCACTGATCATTTTCACACCACATGCATATGGTCTGTGAAACGTCTTGCCTAAGGACATAACAACAATTTGCATTAGAGCCACTGCTGCCCCACTGTGTCCTGTTGTCTCCCATCAGAGTCCCAACCAGGCCCAACGATGACCTAAAAGCAGCAGCGGCTGGTCCATTAAGGACCCCCTGTCAATCTGCCAACTACGTCAATTTTTTGTGTTTCTAAAAACAATATAATTTATTCAGAAATATCTTATATTATATTATATTATAAGTGTAAATGTGTAAAATAATAATATATATCCATATATATATATATATATATATATATATATATATATATATATATATATATATAAATAGATATAGATGTATACTTTGTTTGCGCTGCGCTTGGTCTGCTGCCTGGCGCAGCCTGCGTCACTTTTCTACGTACCCGTGGGGCGGTTTGAAAAGCCCCAGAGCCCCATGAAAAAGCAATGGGGATTTTCAGCCAATCAAATCACGATCAAAAGTGACTACGTCACTATGGCTTTCTTCATAAGAAAAAAGTAACTATACGGCGCTATCTCGAGCGCCCTTTTGAACGTAGAAGTTACGCCATGGAGCTACGCTTTTTACGCTAGAGACACAGACATGTGCGCGCGCCTACGCTGAAGTGCCACACGCCGTGTTTTCCGTGTTTACGTCTTAAAACTGCTTCTACAGACGTCTGTGACAAAAGGTACGTCCAAAACGACTCAGAATGAGCTGCTCAACTGTTTGCTGGCTTTATTCGTGTTGAAATGAAAGCGGCTGATTTTGTATCAATCCGAGCCACAAGTGATCTGTCAAACTCCGTGCTCCGTTACCATGACAACAAACATGCAGTTTTTTTGTTTATTACTTGCATAAGGCTAATACTAAGCATTAAGTATTGCTTAACTTCTATTGATAAAAAATATGCTTTTGTTATTAAAACACCTATGAAAGAAAGCCATAAATGACAACTTTCCAACAGCAATAATGTATGTGATGATTAAATATAAAAATGTAAAATGTTACACATGTAGTTCAGGGTAACTAATGCCACTTAGAAGCTGTTTTATGAAACACCAACAATTGTTTGTGTTTTTATTTCCTCTTAATGTAGTAATTGCTACTCTGCACTGTAAGTGACAGTATCACTGAGAATAAAATGTAATTTTATGTCAAATGTATTTTCTCTCAAATGGTATCTGCCTTTAAGTCATTGTATTATCATTAACAAAAGTGGAAATAAAGTGTGTTTACTTAATTAATTCAGTTGTAAATGTGTATTCAAAATATGTATCCATACAGTCAATGTTAAAAATTTCAATTTTGGACATTAAAAAAAAAAAAAAAAAAGACACGTTCATGTCAAATAGCCCCCTCTATAATTTATACCACCAGCCGCCACTGCCTTAAACACACCAAACATGGAATTCATCAGTGGCCTAAATATTGGATAGATTGCATTCACATTCTAGAATTTGATGACGCCACTATTTCCGATAGAGAGCAGGAGCCAATGTAAATTTAAGGGATATTAACTGTTTTTGAAAGAAAGATCCAAACTTCTAATCTACAAATGTTGTCATTATTTCTTAGCAATAGGACTATCACGTCTTTGGTGTTGAATAAAGGCAGCACGTTCAGAAGGCTGTTGTTTATGTACGCTGACAGAGTTGAACAGATGTTGAACTTTATGCAGTTTTGCATGGATAGGCTCAGTGATTATAGCCAGCGATATTCATTAAAAACCATAAACCAGGTCAATAAATCTGACAGCTAAACAGAAAATGTTACCACGTAATTCTGACCTGTTTCCAGCTCTATTTTAAACTATAGGCAGGGTTCCTGTCCTGGTGCGTTCTGGCCACTGTTTTCCTTGATCCAGTATCTTAACTGGATATTGCACCTTTATGTTAAAGGTTGTGTATAATATAAACACAAAGCTCACATATGTGCATCTCCTTGTGTTTTCATCTCGCTCAGAAACCTGCAGTCCACATGTGTCAGTTTTGGTGCTTCTGCAGTGGAGGAGAAAAGCCCACACTGGTTCCGGGTGCATTTGGTGATTTGCAGGCCAAATAAGGCTGAATAGAGCTCCACTTGAACAAGCCAAGCAGCGATGATACATGGAGATTTTTGTAAATTATAGGGTCTTTCATCACACGAATGCAGTTACTGACGCAATAATTTGGAGGTGCTGTTGTGCTTCGAGTCAGAATGAAAATCCCTCTGCGACACATGCATAAAAATGTGCCCCGACAAATGTTATATCCTTTAGGTTTTAAAAAAAGGGGGTTAGAATGTTGTATTTTGGCCTTTTCGAGAGCCTATCATGCTCAAAATTTGTGTGCGTTCCGGAATTCTTATTTTATTTTTTTTACCTTGTTTTGACTTCGGTCCCAAAGGCTTTGACTATTCGGATTCCAATATGTTTACCGAATTTCCCTGACTATAAGTCGCACCTTTTTTCATAGTTTTGGCCGGGGTGCGACTTATACTAATATTTATACTTATATACTTAAACTCCGGAGCCACTTATATGTGATATTATTTGTTATTTTCACACTTGCAACCGCATTTCATACTCCAGTCCAACCTATATATGTTTTTTTCTTCTGTATTATACATTTTTTTGGCTGGTGCGACTTATACCCCGGTGCGATTTATAGTCCGGAAAATACGGTACCTGGTTTATGGTTAATATGGTAAATAAGTTAAATGCCTGCACTTGGCTTGCGTAAATCAATAAAGGACTGGAAAAAAAAAAATCTGAACAGTGCATTAAGTCATGAAATTAATATTGTAACTTCAACATGTGTGAATGCCTATTTTGGACATCTCGCATGGAGTTACACAGTTCCATTCCCACCATCTGAGATTATAACATTATCATAAACATCAACTTTCTCTTCAGTTTTGTGAAGTCCTTTTTGAACATCGTTTCCTTGCACGTCCGGCAAGAATTTGGATCGGGGGAAAAAACAGGCATTTAAAAAAGTGGAAAACACCGGGTCATTACAAGAATGTGGAGGGCATCGGGATCCATACAACCCAACAAGGCTCGCTGCTCATGCGGATCCAGAGCGTCCTGCTGCAGATGGGCCAATTACGAGATGATGAAAAGCTGTGAGGAGGAGGGTCTAAACTGTCTCTTTGTATATCGGCAGAATGGCTTGGCGATAGCAGAACACCTGCTTTACAATTTAACAATCGGGTGTAAAAGTGGAAGACATTGGTTGCCAAAGCATTTAAAGAAAAGACCAGTTAGAAATTCAGGGAGAGACATTCCGATCTTTAATAGCGCAGTAAAATGTTGACAATTGTAGACTATCAAATAGCAGAAATCTTTGGGAGGCAGTGACATTTGTAATAGCTTTGTTTTGATGAGAAAATGTGCCAATAAGAACACATATTTCTTCACAACTCTCAAGGTAATATACATGACTTCCCTCAAGTTCACCATTCCATCAAATGTTTTTGCAACGAAAAAACTTGAGATGGGTGTTTCAGCAGTTCATAAATCTAGCCTGTGTTGGATGCTTTGGTTTCCTTGACTGTTCGTGGAATTCCCTGCGTCTGGGTAGCGGACTGGTTCATCTCTGGAGGCCTCCTGTAGATTCTTTAACTGTTGCAACATGTGTGGCACCGAGCCACGGGGAAGCAGGGCCTTTAAACACAATACTTAAAAGTAATCTGTGTCTACCATGTCGTTTGACCTTCTCGCCATCCATCCAGAGAGAGCCGCGATGTGACTGCTATCTGACCCTGGCCTAGATACCATCAATATCAATACTTTTGCTCTCTGCAGTTAACATAATGTAAGCATTTTCAGTTTCAGACGATTAGCTTCATCAAGTTGAGTCACCTTGAGTGAGTCAACAGAGTGGAGTGTAAAGAATGAAAAGTGTATTATTATTTATTTAAAACATTACTTCAGAATGATGTGTTTTGGCCTACATCATTGAGACAAATGGAGCTTACTTAGAAAAGACGGCCATTACAGAAGAATGGATGACACAAACTCGAGTCAAGAAATGGACCAACATTATAACTATTTAAAACATATATAAAAGAATTACATAAATAAAAGAATAAAATAATTAATATTCATTCATTTGATATCAATTGACAAATTGGATACACTTTGTTGGTTTCAGTTCTGCGTTTCTTTTTTAATAATAAAAAAAATTAGGGGGAAAAAGAAAGAAAAATATTACTTTTTAAACCAGACAAATGAAACAGTGGTTGGAGCGGTCACAGAACACATTACCCTCCCTGCAGATCGACAAATGTATAAGTTTACATCAGTGCAGTTCCATTTGTTGTTTTCTGCTTTTACTCTGTAGTACTTTGGGATTTGATATCAAGTGCAATCAAATAAAATGTTATATTACTATTAAAAACCTTAACATCACAATGAATCAATAATGCATTCATTTGTAAAAAAAAAAAAAAGACTAATGCGTTATAATTAGCATATTGCATTGCATTTACAACTATGCTAAGGTAATTCATACATCATTGAAAAGTGGAGGTTGTTTTTACTTTAGTTTAGTTATTAATCCTCTATTTGAATTGTTTGCAGGATTACTGAACGGAGTACAACGATTTTTGGATTGGTTTCCTGCCAAGTCACACAGGGCTTTCTCACACCAGGACCCTGGGGTGCTGTCCAGTGGCAGAGCCTGGCGTCTCCTCTCCTGCCCGCTCTGTAGTCGGGCCAAACCCACATCCTGCCGATACTGACTCAAACCAAACTTACAAGTTATGGACAGGATGGCACAATGGACAGGCACAATATCATGCAATTTAGTTCACATTTTACCCTTCTTAGCGACAATAAACACTTAGATATTTGACAGAGCTAAAGAAAAACAATCATAATTTACTGTTTGATCATCCAAAACTACATTATATATATATTGATTTATTTTTTAATAGACTACAGCCACAGAAATCTATTGAAAACCCCAAGCCAAATGTGATGAAACCTGTGAATTCCTCTTTGGTATGGTCTGTCAGCATGTTGTGTGTTGATGTGTGGATCACTGACAAGCTGGACAGCAGAGCGAAAGGAGTCATGGGGAGCCTGCCAGGATAATGAGCTGAGGAGAAAGGAAAGGCAAGGCTAAAAGAGCTACATCCTGCGTCAGTATCTTCTTCATATTAATATTCACAGTCATCTGGCGGCGGACAGCCACAAAAGGCTCAGGCAAGAGATTTAATCAAGGCCGGACGCAACATATGAGACTGAGAGGTCCACATACTAAGACAGAAGGGTTTGGTCAACAGGAGCAAGTAAAGACGGTTTGTCAAAATAGTTAAATTGTGTGTCAAACAAATGCAAGTTATTACCAAACGAGAGACGATGCAGTAGCATGAAAAATGTGAAAATACTGGTTAAAAGTTAAAACTCAAATTCAGCCACAATTGATTGTCAAATTACCTATACTTTTACCTCAAGAGTAAATATAATTTGCACGGGATTTACACAGTTATTACACTCCTTATAATCGATATCACAAAATTCAACTTGTCTATTATTTCTCACAACAGCTTTGGTTCAGAAGACTTTCATTAATTTGACGATTTTAAAAATGACACTTGAATGAAAGTCAATACACTTTAAGAACAACCTTGAGCACGTTCTTTCGATGTTCCGTGCTTGTTGGCGCGGCTTAACTCTCATGCCATGTTCTAAAACCTACGGTGTGTTAGATAAGTTGGTTAAACAATCTTTTACTTGTCTCGTCAAGGAGAATAAAGTCTATTTGTAAGAGTCAATGTACCATCGCGCGTCGGTAACTTAACCGCTTGTGTTGTGTGGTGAGGTAATCAGTAACACAGATCTAATTGTAGCCAGTATGTTGAGAGATGTAATCAGGCGCTCGTAAATGGCTCCGTTGAGTCCGAATAGAGCACAGTTTCTTGCGGGAAAAGCAGTGACCTACCTTATCTACAACTGAGATATCCCACATTCCTCTCTTCTCCTATATCCTGCCGTAAACTAAAGCATTAGTCACTGGCTGCATGACAGAATCCCGCGGGCTGTACAGGGATATTTTTTACACTAATTTCACATAGAAAATTTGTGTTAGAATTGAGATGACTCAGGGAATATGGTTTCCAACGCCTATTAAAGCTTTTATAGTCTAAACAGCTTGGGATTGTGTCAAAATGTCAAAAGAAAAACAAATACAAAACTGCATAAGATCATAATGGTTCAAATGAATTCTTTCTTTCAGATGTTTCCAGAAGTGTATTTTCAATTCGAGGACATTTTTTGGAAGCGGATCAATATCGAAAGCGCAGGGGATCGGTGCCTTGGCCTCAGTGGGGTGCGGACTCATCATCCTGTCTGTCTGAGATGTCAATCCTGATGCCCAAATAGATTCACGCCATCGCAGGGTTCTGGCATAGCTGCCTTACAGCCGCACCGACATGACAACTGACCATGCCAACGACCAGCCAAGACACACAGCCCAAAATAGAGGGACAAAACCACTTCCAGGAGCTCAGGGATCCCTCCTGAGTCTATTCTATAACCATCCATCACCAAAATGAATCCACGCCACGGGCTGCCTGGACTTATGAGGCTTTTGGGAGGATTAGTGAAACAAATTAAAGAAAACTACATGTTAAATCTAAATGATAACATAATACAGTACATTGAGAGATGGTTTTATATAAATGTTAACACCTTTGTTCAATAACTTTTCGCCGAGCGGGAAACATTGTCTGAAAATGTATGTATTACTTTAATTCTTATATGTTTTGTCTTGTTATAATGTGCAGAACGTGGATGTTTTGTCCACTGTCGAAATGGTCGGCACAGATGGCACCGCAGTGACCAGAAGAGGACATGAAAGGTACGCTGCAGACACAAGGTCAAAGCGGCTGTCTGAAAGTGGACCACGGTCTCGCACAAGTGTGTATGTGTCCGTGTCATCGGGGCAAGTCATGACAAACGATGGCAAATTGGAGTGAAGGCTTCCTGCTGATGCTTGCCATGCCAACAAAGACTGGGAAGGTTGAGAAAATGGCGGCCCAACACACACACACACACACACTCACACACACACTCACACACACACACACACACTCACACACACACACACACACACACACACACACACACACACACACACAGCGACATTGGCAAGCACTGCATCCAAGATTCTACAAAGGCATTGCAGAGGGTGAGGTAGGGGAAGGGAGCAATTCCAAGGCGACTTCTGAGCTCGTATCTATACTTTTGATTTATTTTCAACAAGCCTGTAGTCATCTGTAGCCAACAAAAAAAAAGCCTTTCCCTGGCTAGTGTACATATGCTACCAGAATACACTGCGTCTGCTAAGTTCTCTTCAAAAATGAAACTATCAGTTAAGAGCAGAAATAAAATGCTGGACAGGATTCTCCAAATAGCTAAATCACAGAGTGTGACCTTAATCCGCTCTCTTGAATTCTGATGGATTCTAACTTCGAAGATGAACATGCGCGTCCTCTTTACTTGGCGGCTCTTCTGCCTTTTGTTGGAACCATTGTTTTACTAACTAGATTAATGTGTGCCGAACCTCAACCCCCACGGTCGCATAAGCACGGTCCAAGTAATGCATAAAGAACAAAAAAAAACAATAAAGAAAGAACCCAAAGTGCAATTAATGGATTTATTCTTGTTAGGATGATTGGCAGCTTTTGATTAAAACGCCCAAGAGAATCTCATCAGCATAATGGGCATCAACCCAAAATATATAGAAGAAAATGAAAGCTAAGACTGACAATAAGGGAGCTAAGAAAGAATAAAAGATAAAAGGAAATAAAAGCTATGAGCCATTGCACAATAAATTCAATCAGAAAGCAAAGGCAAAAATAAAAGAATGGAAGGCAAGAGAATTTTTAATTGTAAAATGGTAATAATGGTAGTAATATTATTTGTCTGTTGTTTTTTTTGTATTTATGTATGTTTTTTTGGGGGCAGCTTTAGAGATCAAAAGTGAAATGTTATGTTTTAAACGCAAACTCAAATACTTTCACAGTGTTTCGAAATGTGAAAAACAGAACTAGTACATTTAGCAGATTGTTTTACATGTATAAAAGTAAAATCTGTTATGCTCCTGAACAGCTGTATTATAAAAGCATCTATTCGGGTTAAAATGAGACCACAGCACTTTCTTTGCATCCATTTGTGAGCGTTTTTTTTCTCAGAGAAGCAGGAACTTTGCTGTTAGCATGATAACGTTTGTTAGCTTTACCCGCCTGGGACGTTATGGGCTCAGAGACTCGTGATTTTTTTTATTTATACACGTATCGCAGTGAATATTTAGGATGCTGAGAACGCATTTGGCAAGTGAGCGATACATTTGGACTGCAGTAAAGAGTATAAAATGAACCAGTTTTTCACATTTCAAAACAGCAAAAATCAGGTAAAGCCCCTTGAAACAAACATGGCTTAATTTTGCTTGCAGTGATAAAAAATGACCCAAAAAAAGATCTTTCATCTTCTAAATTAAACTTTTGCGAAATATGAAATCGCACTCACTGACAAAATGCTTGAAACCCGTTCAAACATTTGCCTTTACCAGACATCGCTCCAACACAATATGAAATAAGCTTGAATTCAAAGCAAGAAAGGAAATGATCATATTGAGATTTTCAAGGTAGGTTCAAGGCTGTTTCAGGGAGAGTTGACCCTCGGTGGGCATACTCGCACACTTAAATGGCCACTGGGGAACTGTGAATCTATCTTCTCTTAATGGATATAGGAATCTCACTTCCAGCCTGAGTGATAAATTACCACGAATGACCGTCTAAAGTATCGCTCTCAGTGGCAACCGCGCCTTCATTCGTTCTGATAAGAATCGTAAAGCTGGGAAGGCGTGCTTTGCTTGGGTCAATATCCTGTTCCGAGGAGCCATTAAGCCACGTGCGACAATGGCCGCTAATATGATCAAGGTGCACCTGCTCTTCCACTGTCATTGCTACCATTCCCAAGGTGAATTATAAATGATCGTCAAGCTTCCGAGTTGAACACATTGAGGCCGGGCGGAGGAAGACAGCCATGATTAACTGAGTCGTGTAATCCATCAATGTTCAGAACGGCCACGCATGAGGATCCGGGATTGAAAACCATTATTCTTGACAGACACAAGAACTATCTCCGCTATGTAGGCAGTAATATTTTTATGAGATCAAAAGTGGAATGATAAACCCCTCGCAGCACGAGCTAACAGGGCGAAAAAACGCGTATTGTGTTTGAAAACTTTCTGTTTACTTCTGCAGGATGGTCTTTCCAACGTTCTGACTGATGTGATATTTCTTATACTTGACAGGAGCTCTTGAACGCAGCGAGGGTCGACGCAAAACCCTCCAAACAAAAGTAGACAGAGGTCGAAACGTGTTTGTCATTCTTGAAAGACAGCAGTCGGATCCTCGCAACTATGGGCTTTAGCTGGGGTACGAGCATTCTGTTTACTGGACACGTTTCTAGTGGAGGTGTTCATGACAAAACCACACATGCATAAATCTGGTCTCTTTTAAATAGCCGGCAGCTGTTTTTTGCGCCTGCTGCATTATAGAAAGAATACATTGTCCCAGGTTTAGCACACATTGATAGATGTTTTGACATGTCATGGATTAGCTGCTCAGCTGAGTTCAGACGGCCGCGGCGCACCTGGACCGTGTGGCTGAATGCACCTGTGTGGGAGTGCAGCTGTAAAACGCACTTCTGTTTGTACATGTTTATTTATTAACCTGATCGTTAATCTCAGTCGCTTTGATGGAGAGTCTCGCAAGCCACTTCAGCGATTCACGGTTGATGGCCTGAGGCGAGCAGGAAATATGTTTAAACCAAGCTGATGGGACACGAGTTAGCGACAATGCGCACACGAGGGGCACTACGGAGGTTTTCACTGGAGATGTTGTTTAGCCTGAAATGTTCTACAATATGGTGTAAAAAAAGGTGATGCCAGCAAAACAAGGATTATTATTATTATTGTTTTGTTAAAAACATCTGCAATTACCGTATTTTTCGGACTATAAGTCGCACCGGAGTATAAGTCGCACCAGTCAAAAAATGCATCATAGAAAAGAAAAAAACATATTTAAATCTATGAAATGCTGTTGCAAATGTGAAAATAACAAATAATATCACATATAAGTTGCTCCGGAGTAAAAGTTTATAAGTATACAGCCCGAAAGAGCGACGTGGGGCCGCCCTCCCGTGGGCCCACCACCCGCAGGAGGATCCATAAGGGGCCGGTGCAGAGAGATCTGGGCGGCAGTCGACGGCAGGGGCCTCGGCGACCAGATCTCCAGACACAGAGACTAACTCTGGGGACATGGAATGTCACCTCGCTGGGGGGGAAAGATCCTGAGCTTGTGGATCGGTGCAGCGGCTGCAGTGATGCAATCGCTGCATCGGACCGTTGTGGTGAAGAGGGAGCTGAGCCGAAAGGCAAAGCTCTCTATTTACCGGTCGGTCTACGTTCCTGACCTCACCTATGGTCATGAGCTTTGGGTAGTGACCGAAAGAACAAGATCGCGGATACAAGCGGTCGAAATGAGTTTCCTCCGCCGTGTGGCTGGGCGCTCCCTTAGAGATAAGGTGAGGAGCTCGGCCACACGGGGGGAGCTCGGAGTAGAGCCGCTGCTCCTCCACGTCGAGAGGAGCCAGCTGAGGTGGCTCGGGCATCTGTTCCGGATGCCTCCTGGGCCCCTCCCTGAGGAGGTGTTTCAGGCATGTCCCACCGGGAAGAGGCCCCGGGGAAGTCCCAGGACACGCTGGAGAGACTATGTCTCCCGGCTGGCCTGGGAACGCCTCGGGATCCCCCCGGAGGAGTTAGAGGAAGTGTCTGGGGAGAAGGAAGTCTGGGAGTCCCTGCTCAGACTGCTGCCCCCGCGACCCGGCCCCGGATAAAGCGGCAGAAGATGGATGGATGGATAAGTATAAATCTTATCCCGGCCAAAACAATGAAAAAAGGTGCGACTCATAGTACAGAAAATATAGTAAATACATCAAATATAAACAAGTTTGTCCCATACTGTGGAACATCAGAAAAACACAAATTGCATTACAAACGTATATAATGCACCTTTAGTAGACACAATGCCAATCCTCACAAAAAAAAATGTTTAGCAGCTATTTTGACCTATTAGCGTAAAGGTTTACACTGGAACAATACTGTTATTTCACAAGCAGAGTCACTGGTAGCTTATACTATAACTACTGTATTTTTTTTTTTTGGTGGTACGTGGACCAGCTTGCAAACTGTTATGAATCAAACCCAACTCCTAGATGCAGCAGGAGCAGTTTTAATCACTAACATACATTTTATTGTTATATAGCCGCGCCTAATGTGAGCATAAGGGGCTTCAGTTTACGCTCACATACATTTTCTAGGCACGATTCAGATGTTGACTGTGATGCAAAGCTACTGTTGTTCATGCTAAAGGCCAAAAGTATCCAGATATAGACAAATTTGACATCCGAGTTGCTAACTGGATGATAGTTTTGGATGTGCTTTGGGCAAGACGATGGATTTTCTTCCAGTGATGTTGAGGATTAAACTCAGTGGGATCAGTTGCTTTCGGAGGCAGACACCCTGAGGTGCTTGTTCCGTCTTACCCACCGCCCCCACCCAGAGCTGTATACTCCAGCCAATTCTCACTTCGATTCAGTCAGAGGTTCTATAAATCCGTACGGTGAACTTCTTTGTCAAATGTATCCAGCCCGAGAGGCCATACATATTTCTCAGGCCAGGCCACTACATGAGCGCTGGGCCTCCGGATGCGGGGCTGTCAGGACCATGACTTTTTAGTATAAATACGTCAGTCCTGAGTCCATCACCCAGCATTGGCCGTGCTGCCCTTGTAGCCTTAAAAGGATCAGATACTGTGTGGTGTCATGTAAAATAATGATATACAAATGATCAAAAAGCACATGTAGTGGCCACAAAATGACAATATAAGGAAAACAAAAGGAAGATTTTCAGTGTTGATTGGTCTCTGAACACAGTTTGCACAAATCATACAAGACTACAACAATTATTCATTTCAATCAATACATTTTTTCAATAACAATCATTATTTTGCTTATCACTCTTTTGCAAATGACAGTGTTTCACATTTTGGATTCACATTGTGGCAACTTTTTTTTCGTAAGGGGGTTGGACCCACATTCCTTTTAGGCTCAGTAGAAGTATTGCTTTGGGCCACAAGTCTTTTAAGCTGTCTGATACACATTGTATTTCAGTAATGTTAATTGCTACGTAATAGTGTCCAATTGTAGGGGCGTGAATGAGTGCCTATCACTTGCAATTACTGTAAAGGTGGGACATTCTTTCTCCTTTGCAGCAAAAAGGAAGAGTTAATCCTCTGTCTGCAATACAACATGTTTATTAGACCCTGCTTTAAATCCTTTAAACCTTTCAAAGCCCCGGTATCTTTACTTTAGGGCATCTGGTAGGTGTAAGTACATTCATATGAGGGCGTATTTGTGTTTTCATTGCTTAAAACATCTTTGTCTCTGCCATCCTTAAATTGTGTGCTCATATTAAAAACCACAGGACTTCCTTTTTACTGCCAAGCACTCCTATGTGTATTCGCCGCCTACATTGGGATTTAGTGTGTTCTTACGGGGTTAACATTACAACAATAAAAAAGCTTTCAAGGTGAAGTGAATGGTAAATCAGTGCGCAGGTCCCTGATTCAGCCTAATAAACGCACCAGACAAGGGAGGGGAAGTCAGCTTGAACCACGAGAGGCCTCCAAATAAAATATCCACGATCATGTACAAGACCAAATAAAGCATATATAGACTAGTGATAGTGATTACTGTGAGCAGGTATATGGCTGTCCGGGCTGGAGCATCACGGCCACATGCAGCCCTGAATTTAAACAAGCTTATATTGAAGAAGCAAATCTTGTGGAAACATGATAGCCAAGATGTCATTCCCAATTTTGTGTCGTCTGCCTTTCCTTCTCATTTCCTGTCTATTTGTTGCCATACGTTCTGAATACGCCCACTCAGCTTTCAGGGATTTTAATAGGCAGTTACAAAACGTATTTAGGAGCTACTTTGAGGTATCTGTTTGGCTGGTCGTCAGGTGGTTTTTGGCACGTTTTCTGGCCTGTGATCTCCAGGACTAATTGCCCTAAGTGCTCAAACACAAAAGACGGTTTACAGAGCATAAAGCGTCTCTGGTGTGGACATGTTCAGAGGTGAGTTTGGAACGGGCAGCTGCTGTTGACCCAGGTGTGTCTTAACAATGACTAAACTGAAATTTGGGTAATTGGAGGTGGTTGACAAATTTGCAGTGCTTTAAATATGTCAAAATGTGGATATTTGTTGTAATTTGCTTTACACTGTTTAGTTGTTAGGTGTTTGTTGTAAATTTGCAGAAGATTCTGTTTAAAAACGTTTTAACTGACTTTAATCGTGTATCTCCATGGAGACAAACATGTGACACAACTACACTAAGTTACACAAAAGATCTGTGGAGAGAGGTACATTTTTGTTGTTGTTTTATCTTTTTTATTTCTTTATTTGAGCAATAACACATGATGCAATAAGATAGATACGTTTAAGGTCATATTATGGAACATTCCATGCAAAGTATTTCCATGCATTTCCATGGAGACAAGCAGATAGCAGACCTCCACGTAGCAGACCTCCACGTTAGAAAATGTATGAATTGCTTCTTCATACATTTTGATGAGTTCACACTTACACCTTGAAAATTTGAACAAAACAAAGTCTAAACCTGAAAATAAACCTGGACTAGACAGGACTAAACAAGGTCTTGGTCGTATCACCCAAATCGCAGTAAGACTTTCATTATTGCATTTTTATGAATATGTGT